>NC_052125.1:2081259-2090573 GCF_012273895.1 Zerene cesonia | reverse complement strand
GATTCGAAATTCAAATGTAATATTTTTTTATAATTAAGTGTAACAGTATTTATGGCCAGACTAAGTATAGTATTATTAATATCAAATAATGATAAACTATTTTATTTCATACTAGCTGCGCCCCGCGGTTTTTCCCGCGGTTTCACCCGCGTAAGTCCGTATCCCGTAGGAATATCGGGATAAAAAGTTGCCTATATGTTATTCCATTTCGGTTCAGTAGTTTTTGCGTGAAAGAGCAACAAACACACACACACATCCTTACAAACTTTCGCATTTATAATATTTGTATTACTAGTATGATACCTATAGCAGTAATTGAATTTGTTATAAAAATAAAATAATGTATTCATGGCTACACACACAAATTAAGTATACTGTAAATACAATAAATACAAGCTACAGAAATTCCCGTGTAAATAAATTGTTTCTACAATATAATTTTAACTACTGACTTTTGATAATATCGGAGCATTTGACAATAAATTAAAATCGCATCAATATTATCATTAATTGATAAAAATCTTTCAATTGGCGGAATCCTTCCGCTTTTATTTCGTGCTGACAGCTACAATGACGTATAAATATAGTATTAAATTATCTGTGGCGATACTATATTTAGTAATCTGTGACACGCTCGATGTCTGTACGCTACTCTATGTCGTTTATAGTACCTATATATGAAGATGAAGAGTTTGTATGTTTGTTTGAACGTGCAAATCTCAGGATCTATTCCCGATTCAAAAACACTTTCACCGTCGGATACGTACATGATTATCGAGACCAACAATTTATAAGTAATGCTGAATTTACTTTCCATTGAGTGTCACATATATTTGTTGAATTTTGAAATATTTTATTAAATTAAATTCAATAAACTTTAACATGTATTTAAATATAAATAAAATTACGTACAAATTTAAACTACACTTCATCCATACGGCCATATGCACTGATCATACAATTAAATGAATTATAATAGTGGGGCTCTAAGATTAATCTAATAGACCATAAAATTGAGCCCCAACCAATAAAATTAGTACAACCTCATCGTATGCTCTCTCTTATTGTAAAAATGGCGAAGCGTAACTTAAATAACGCGTGGGTTCCGTAGAATGTTACATCTATAGTCTGTACCACAGATTAAATCTTTACTAATATTATACAGCTGAAGAGTTTGTTTGAACGTTCTGATCTCAGGTACTACTGGTTCGATTTGAAAAATTATTTCAGTGTAAAATAGCCCATTTAGTGAAGAAGGCTTTAGGCTATATAACATCGGATACTACACGGGTAAAACCGCGGGGCACAGCTAGTAATCTTATGCTAGGTGCTATACCTTCTAATATATAATATTATAAAGAGGCGTTTGTGACTTTGTGAAACTACTGGACCGATTGCAGAAATTCTTTCATTCTTTTCTTATGGTAGGTACGTGATCTCTGAGTGCTATAGGCGATAGTACGGGCGAAGCCGAGCGGATCGCTAGTTTATTCATAATATCTCTATTTAATACCATATTAATAAAATTCATTCCTTTCAAACAAATGACAAACGTACACTTATATTATTTTGCGTCTTTTCCCCATGAACCGCGGACCCCTAAAAACTGTGACCCCCTGAATAAATCGTTGGGGTGTATAATGGCCGACAATATAACTATTGTATTTACAGTTTGTTTGTTTATTGCAAGTGTGAAATTAAAATTAATTATTTGTTTTTCGCGCCTTTTTGAATTAGCACTTAAATACGAGGGTATTTATTATTGTGATCAATTGCTCAGAGATATTTAGAAACGAGCCCGTATTTAATTTATACTAGACGCCCGTCCCGACTCCGCCCGGATATCAAGATTCCTGTTTTATTCTAAGGGATACTTTTTATCCCGATTAAATGCTAATCGGGATAAAAAGTATCCTATCCAAGTCAGCTCGTACCCTGTCTGTATACGATATCATCAAAATCTGTTCAGTATTTCAGCGTGATTGACGGACAAACATCCAAACAAAGAAACTTTCACATTTATAATACTAGCTGCGCCCCGCGGTTTCACCCGCGAACAGTTTGTATCCCGTTAGAATATCGGTATAAAAAGTGCCTATGTGTTATTCCAGTTATCCAGCTATCTACTTACGAAATTTCATTGTAATCGGTTCAGTAGTTTTTGCGTGAAAGACTAACAAACATACACACATCCTCACAAACTTTCGCGTTTATAATATTAGTAAGATCATTATCTCATAATACTTCAGAGTTTTCTGCTCATACATTTCTATAATAAACCAACATTCATTTGATCTATATATCTGACTCATAAAAAAAACATCATTAAAAACGAGATTTTTTACCGTTAAAGTGGCCAAGCTATAAAGCTAATAAATCCCCGCCATACATCACCGGACCTCCACTGGAGCCAAAAATACACCCTTTTGGGACAACTACGGAATAGTGACGTGCGTGATATGTACAAATTACGATTTTTACGGTTTTTTTATTAATTGTTAGCGAGTTAAAGTTACTATGTTATTAAGGTTTTTTTATTGATTATATATAATAATAGTTTATTTATTGTTTGTATGTTGGTTATTTGCTGTGAAAAACTTCACTTTTCACTTTAAAAGGTAAGGGATATGGAAGGAAAGGAGGGGAATAAAAATATTTTAAATGTGAAATGTAATATTGATATGATTTTAAAAGAGGAAATACAGTTTCTTGCTGGCTTCGCTCTGTACAAACTGTGGTAAATTTTGTATTATGACTTTAAAACGAAGTCTTGATGAATGCATAAAGGTTTGAGTTTGATTTAAAAAAAGGAAAGGGATGAAAAGGGTGAGGAAAAGGATACAGGTCTCCGGTTCCTCCACTCATAGCACAAAACCCGGTAACACGTACGTGCTTCTATTTCATCCCGATCTTCTGTGGGGTGTGGTTCCTTCCCCGGTGCGAAGCATGCTCGACTACCACATTGAAAATTTAGGAAGTATACATCAACTAGCTGCGCCCCGCGGTTTCACCCGCGTAAGTTCGTATCCCGTAGAAATATCGGGGTAAAAAATTGCCTATATGTTAATCCAGTTGTCCAGCTGTCTACGTACCAAATTTCATTGCAATCGGTTCAGTAGTTATTGCGTGAAAACTTTCGCATTTATAATATTAGTAGGACTAGGACTAGGATAATTATACTACGTATGAATAGGAATAAGCAGAATTATTATAAAGTAGGTTCTTTCAGTTCATTAGATACACGCGGTCAATGAAATTTAATTAGTCGCATTTTATAAAATTTTGTACTGTATAGCCATCAATTGCATCTCTTTATTGTTATGTTTAAAAGAAATGTTTGTTATTCTAACCATATGTTCTTGCTTCGTGCAACTAGCCTTAGTATTATGTTATCTGTAGTGGAACTTTCAATGAAAAACAAAATCAATCGGAAAATTTTGTTTCCTTTAATTTAACTTACACCTAACATATTATATGAAACCATAAAAAGTATAACATCTAATGCATTCTCTCTCCTCAATAATAACCCAACAAAAAGCGATACATATATATCGTCATAGACAAAAAGTAAAATATAAAATACCGATAACCACCCCATCACTAGCCCCTGGATCTAATTTGTCAAGTGCCGCACAGAGGCTTTGTTTGTGCCAGCAAATTGGTGCCAGCTAATTGGCTTAACGCCCTCGTGCGTGGCCCCACTATGGACGGTAATAAAACTAGTTGCTACCCGTGGCTTCGTCTGCGCGACCAAAGGAATCGCATTGGAATAAGATTACAATGCGGTAAAAGCTTCCTAGTTTATAGCCCCGTAATGTATATATTAATAATAATAATAATATTTTAATAATAATAAAATCTTTATTTTGCCAAAACATATTATACTACTCTTTGTTCAATGCGGTAAATACCTGATTTATAGCACTACTAGCTGCGCCCCGCGGTTTCACCCGCGTAACTCCGTATCCCGTAGGAATATCGGGATAAAAAGTTACCTATATGTTATACCAGTTGTCCAGCTGTCTATGTACCAAATTTCATTGCAATCGGTTCAGTAGTTTTTGCGTGAAAGAGCAACAAACACACACACATCCTTACAAACTTTCGAATTTATAATATTAGTAGGATATCCCTACTAATATCCCTACTAATATTATAAATGCGAAAGTAACTCTGTCTGTCTGTCTGTCTGTTACGCTTTCACGCCTAAACCACTGAACCAATTTTGATGTAATTTGGTATGAAGGTGGAACTGAACTTGGGAAAGGACATAGGATGATTTTTATCGCGAAAAAAAGGGTAGAAGAGTTGAAATAGGGAGATGAAAGCGATATAACTGAATTTCACGCGGGCGAAGCCGCGGGCGGAAAGCTAGTAAGTAATAAGTAGGATCTAACCTAAAAATCACCTATACTAAAAGCGCCAATATTTGGCCTAGCTTTAGTTTAAGACACAATAAATCAAACGATTAAATCGCTCCGTTGCGACGTGAAAGAATGACATACAAACAGATATACTCCAATTCCCGGGTGTAAAATAGTCTTATAATTGCTTAATTTTTTATAATTTGTTAATCTTTAAATTGTTTAATTAAAAATAAAATATAAAAATCGCCTTGTTTAAAACTGGTCTAGTAGAGGTTTGGGTTAAAATACAGATGTGTCTATGCATATTTGAAAATACCAATGTGCACATTCAGATTTTACATTATGTCAGTTTTAGCGTTTAAAGCGTTTAACATTCTATTGTTTTAGGATCCTTTATAATATTATTCTTATACTAGCTGCGCCCTGCGGTTTCACCCGCGTAAGCTGTATCCCGTTTATCGGGATAACTACGTACCAAATTTCATTGCAATCGGTTTAGTAGCTTTTGCATGAAAGAGTAAAAAACATACATATTACATACACATACATCCATCCTCACTAACTTTCAACATTTATTTTTTTTAACATTTATAATAGTAGTAGGATAAGATAGGATTTCACTCAGTTAATTTACAACTTTCTCGTGGTGAAAGAATTTTTGAAAGTGGTTTTTGCGTGAAAACGTTACAAACATACAAAAATACAACGGTTTAATGTATAATATCAGTGTAGATGTATTCAAATATTCATTCTCTCATACAGATATGGCAAATCTATACTAATATTATAAAGCTGAAGATTTTTTTGAACGCAATAAACTCAGAAACTACTGGTCCGATTTGAAAAATTCTTTCAGTGTTAGATAGCCCATTTATTGAGGAAGGCTATAGGCTATATATATACTACGGGCGAAGCCGGGGCGGATCGCTAGTTTAATATATTTATCGACAATTACCCTCTATCAAAGGCGCCACACGCCCGTGGCAATGTAATGAAGTCTCCGCCCCGTGGATAATTTTTAAATCGAGTTTGCGAAAGACTAATTATTTCATTGGAAAGTTAATTTAACGATTTGTTTTTTACATAGAAACGTGCGTTAAAAAGCAGTGGTGGTTCAGTGGTGAGGACCTCGGACTTTAACGTCGATAAGTCGGGGTTCGAGACCAGCGAGCGTGCAGGATTTGATTTTTCGATTTATGCACATGCTCATGTGGATAACATCACCATTGTTCGAAATGGCGAATGAAAACTCCATGAGGAAACCGGCATGTCCGAGAATCAAAAAGTTTGACGACATGTGACATCTGCCAACCCGCACTTGGCCAGCGTGGTGGATTATGGCCTGAACCCTCATAGGAGGCCTGTGTCCCAGCAGTGGGAACATATATGGGCTGATGATGATGATGATGATGATGACTCGGTGTAAAATTGAAACATTTTAGTTGGATTCTACCAGTAAAGCGTGTTTTTTACATTTTTCATCGAATTTTGTAATTTATTCCTGACTTGCTTTCTTAAATATTATTTTTTATGCCAATTATAAACATTATTTATCCTATCCTATCTTATCATATCCTACTAATATTGTAAATGCGAAAGTTTGTGAGGATGGATGTATGTTTATTTGTATGTTTGTTACAATTTCACGCAAAAACTACCGAACCAATTGCAATGAAATTTGGTACTTAGACAGCTGGACAACTGGAGTAACATATAGGCAACTTTTTATCCCGATATTCCTACGGGTTACGGACTTACGCGGGTGAAACCGCAGAGCGCAGCTAGTTTCGTTTATAATTAAGGGGTGATGTTGCGACTACAAGTCATTCTATAAGCTTATTGACCTTTCCATACAAATATAAGACCGAAGAATGGTTTTTATCAAAAGATTAAACAAGTTAAACACATGACAATCATATGTTTGTCCCGTTCTCACGCGGGCGAGCGAGGGGGACAGACTGCTAGTTGAGCCAATTATTCAATTTGTAACAGATGGTAGAAATAGTTGACGATAATTTTTATTTGAGTTTTGCATCGGTTGATTTTCGTGCAGTGAGTGTGGATGGGGCTTTATTATATTTAATTTTCATGGAATTTTTATTTAATGGCTTTATTTGTAGACTAGCTGTTCGCCCCGGCTTCATCCGTGGTACTTATATAGGCTAAGTCACTCAGTGAAGTACTAGACTTCTAGTGTTGATATGTTTTGATGAATTGGTCCAGTGGTTTTTGCGTGAAAACATTACATACAACAGTTTTCTCTTTATAATATAAGTGTAGATGATATACTAAGATCGGAATGTATTGTAAAACTACGCCTTTTATAGGACATTTCTCAAATATCTATAGAAATAGCACGTCGAATAGGAATTTTTCAATGATCGATTATTTCGTACCTAAAAGCCGACATTGATCGATTGTTTATAACCTATTTATTATTATAAGATTGAAGTAAATGGATTTAGATAGCGAGATAAGTCTGGTATAAGTTTTCAATAATCATTTTTACACCAGTCTTGAATTATTGCATCATGATTTATCATACGATATTTTGACAGGCAGTAATGTTGCCAGTTACTATGAAGTCGTGTATTACATAGACTTAATGTTAATACAATGTACTTATTTGTTGGAATAGGATAAAAACGATCGTTAAAGTTACGACAAAGACTACCAACTAATATTATAAATGTGAATGTAAATTTATTTGTTTTTTACCATCACAGAAACTGCTTTATCGATTTTGATTAAACTTTGTCCTTCCCAATGTAAAGAGATGTACATTATACTCAAAAAAAATTAAAAGAAAACATGTATCGGAATATAACGACTGATCTTTAGTCTTCAACGCAAACGAAGCCGCTGTTAAAAGCTAGTATTTTTATATTCAATCACACTTACAAATGCTTCAAAATATATAATAAAAAGCGTCGCTTCCATACTTAACGATTCACAATAGTTAGGGTCGTTAAGTATGGTGAATTGGCGACATTATATTTATTTGAGGGGTGTTAATGCATTTTATTTATAATGTCTAATGTGAGCTAATCGCTCGGACGCACATGTTATTTGTGTAACAATTATCCTGTTTGGGGCAGCCCTGCGGATTATGATTACGTTTATAGGATTGGTACTAAACACAGTCTAGGCAAGTGCATTTGCAGCTCGAGTTTTAAAGTTGATGAACTGTTTTTAGGTGTTTTTGTATAAAACTATACTTGCTTGCGCGGGTTGGCTAACGTGTAAGCCAGATAGATCAAAAAAAGTTTGTTTTATGTTTAAACTAGAAACATAAACACAAACCATTACATAAAACTCAATACGAATTCGTAGCTCTTAAGGAGATGTTTTAATATCTATTTCTATAATCACATTTTGTACATTTTTTGAAAGAAAGAATAAGAAGAAAGAAAGATTTTTGTCGCCATTTCAAAGTATACTAGCTTCCTACATACATACATATATTTGTATAATCATGCCAACAACAATTCACAAATATTCATTCAATAATGGAACATGCTTCAGTGTTTACCGTGACAATAAACAAGCCACAGCTCTCTATGAAGGGTTGGACTGTGGAGGGTGCACATAATCTGTGCAAATGTGTCACCTGTCACTGTTGACATTGACATATTTAAACAGTTTTTTTTTCTTTTTCTCTTTTATTTTTTTTATGACATACGTGCGGATCTGGTGGACTGCATGGTGAACAAGGGACAAATGACGCATGCTAGGTGTTTTAGTATTTGATTTCGCATTAGTTTAACGCCTGCACTTCAACAAGATCTCTTTATACGTTGTCGCGCTAAGAGCGCTTCGTAATCACCTACTATAAATAAAACTTATTTTATACTAGCTGCGCCCTGCGGTTTCACCCGCGTAAGTCCGCATCCCATAGGAATATCGGGATAAAAAGTTACCTATATGTTATTTCAGTTGTCCAGCTGTCTACGTACCAAATTTTATTGCAATCGGTTCTGTAATTTTTGCGTGAAAGACTAACAAACACACACACATCCTTACAAACTTAAGAACTTACTAAGGATAGGATTTTTAGACAGCAAAACGTATAACCACAGATAACATATAAGTACGAGTAGCATAGCTTTGTCAACTAAAATTATCCTATACTAGCGGCCAACCGCGGCTTCTTCCGTGGTACGTTCTTTCTCTCCATTAGATATTTCCTTGTGCCTTAATAAAAATGTTTAAAAATTTGCCGAATTGGACAAGCTGGTCTCGAGTTTTAAGTTTGGTATGTCATTTGCTTCATTTTAATTTATATTTATAGATTATATTACGGTGTTTATTTTTTGATCTTTCTGTAGCTTTGGGCCTGCATTATTTTCAAATTTTATTTATAGATTACTGAGTAAGTAAGTTAACTTTTTATATGATATATGTAGGTATGCCTAAATTAAAACTTATTCTGTAAATTATTTAAAACAAGTTATTTCAAAACTCACCGCCCAACTCCGGTATTCTGTGATAGAACATTCCGGTCCTGGCCAGCCACTCCAACTGCATGTGATGCAGGACTCTATCCCCCGGGTGGTGGAAGGCGGAGGGCATTGGCCCGCTGGGGGGCATGGGGCCCATTTGGGGGTAGTTGAACAGAGCTGATTGCGCCGCAACGAGTGCAGGGTTTTGGGGTAAGAGACCCGGCTTTGGGACTATACCTGGGGACAAAACGATCATTTGTTATCTGTTGCATTATTGTTTTTCATAATTATTTGAATTTGAATTTGAATTTGAATTTACTCTACTAGAGTCTAAAGATATACCGTAGAACTCACCAGGTCTATAACTCTCGTACTCTTCGTTTCCACCCTCAACCCCTGGTGAAATCGGCGGACTGTACGACTCCGACCGGTTACCGTCTTCCGAACCGGGCGACACGCTCCTACTGCTGCCACTCTTGGGGCTCTCACTCACTCTCTCTCTCTC
>NC_052125.1:2072532-2080259 GCF_012273895.1 Zerene cesonia | reverse complement strand
AGGAGTATGGCAACGAAAACTGTGACACGAGAATTTCATATATTAAATGTGGTTCGGTTTTGCGTTGTTCTTGTTCTAGAAAGTTCTGGTGTATTGGTGCAAATGGCATTTGTCTCGGCTGCCTTTAGGTGATCAGAATAATTTTATATTATTATTATTATACATAATTATATATAGTATTAGAATAAAATAGTAGCGTAGGATACGTTTGCTGAGACGAAAGATCGGGACGGCAGGCATTGGAATGGATTTAAATTAATTAAGTCTTTAATTTTAGATATTGTTATAATGTTTAGAAACTAAAGACATTTAAACGGATTTTTAAACGCGATTTATACAATATATATTAGAGATAGATTCATAGAGACCACTGTCTCCCCGTGACCACGCTCACTATAAAGTGTTCGATACGTCGGGTTAATAATATGAGTAAATCGCGTTTAAAATTTGTTTAAAAGTCTTTAATTTCTAAATGTATAATACTCGCGTAAAATCAAACACAAGAAAATACTATATTGTTATAATGTCTCAAAACGTATCGGCTGAATTTGTAGCTACATTGCAGCGTGTGGTGCAAGTTTACAAAGTGTCTCATATGCAGACCATAAACTAACTTGTTATAATCCTACTAAACCTACTAATCCTACTAATATTATAAATGCGAAAGTTTGTAAGAATGTCTGTGTGTTTGTTGCTCTCTCACGCAAAAACTACTAAACCGATTGCAATGAAATTTGGTACGTAGACAGCTGGACAACTGGAATAACATATAGGCAACTTTTTATCCAGTTATTCCTACGGGATAAGGACTTACGCGGGAGAAACCGCGGGGTGAAGCTAGTATTTCATACATATTATTCAATCACCTGTTCTTGCGTGAAATGTTAACAATGCTATTATAAAAGGTCACAATTACATTACTAGTTTATGGTAAAAACTGTTAATATATAATATCGATGCACCCCGGCTTCGCATGCGTGGAATTCTTCATGTTACATACATATAAACCTTCCTCCTAAATCACTCTATCTATTAAAAAACCCGCTTCAAAATCCGTAGCGTAGTTTATAGATTTTTTTTTTAGTGGGGAAATCTTGCATAGATACCCACGGCCCCCGGGGAAAAGAAGCCGTGGATTATGTCGCTTTCATGAAGGGGTCACGGGAGCTGGTTAATTTTAGATTACGTTCGCGACCAAAAAGCTTAGTTTAAAAGATATAAGCATACATAGGGACAAAAGCGGCAAACGACCGTTTTATTCTATCTAGAGATTTTCTGTTGATTCCATACAAAGCACCCTTGTATTGTATTCCTTAAACACACGCATAACTTTTTCAGGGACGTAAGCGTCCATTGATAATTAGGTTACCTACTTACATTCATAAGCAGGTGATAGACATATGACACGAAGAAGATAAATAAAATTGAAGTGCCTGTTTTCCGGCGGTTAGTAAAGTAAAAAAATTATTTATGGGACAAGGTATATAATATATATACGCATATACAATAGAATTCCTTAAGTATTAATTCGCTTTGGGAACGCTGTGCTGAGATTCCTATTGACCACCAAATTAAACGCCGCAAATGGAATTGGATTGGCCACACGCTCAGGAGGGATACCGATCATGTTGCAAGGCAAGCTTTGGATTGGAACCCGCAAGGAAAACGGAAACGTGGCCGTCCTAAACAGACCTGGCGGCGGACAGTCATAGCGGAGGCCAAGGAAATTGGGAAAACTTGGAGTGAAATAAAAAGGGAAGCTCACGATAGGAGTAGCTGGCGGAACACTGTTGATGCCCTCTGCCCCAGCTTGGGGACATAGGAACATAAGTCAAGTAAGTAAGTCATTAATTCGTTTAGTAGTGCTAAATTCAAAAACTATAATAAAAATGTATGAGTTCAGAGAGCCTACTATAGCATCAATGAATATATGGAAGATGACAATCCATGGAATGTTGTCGCTTAAGAACCACAGGTCATTTCATTGGCATCATTGTTATGTACATGTTACATATTATGTAGAATTAAAATGAAAAATTGATATTATTTTAAAACAACCACTACAGAGTTTCCTGCCGGCTCTTCTCTGTAGAAACTGCCTTCCGAACCGGTGGTAAATGACAGTGTAATATGACGATTCCAAAGTGCTTCTATAAAAAGTCTAATTGAATGAATAAATGTTTGAGTTTGAGTTATCAGAAATTATCACCTTTAAAACACCGAGCCCCTCTTCATCTTAAAAATTCGGCTGACATGTGATACGCTGATATGCCTAGAGTAGGTAAACAATTGTTTCTATCTGGTTAGTGCAAATTGTATTCGATGTATTGGTGTTAAAATTTGTTCCATTAAATATTGTTGTAATCAAAACATAGTATAAAACAAAGTCGCTTTCTCTGTCCCCATGTCCCTATATATGATTAGTGTGAAGTCCCGTGTCCCCTAGTGGGGTATGGGGCAGGTGATGTACATCCGTTTCACTGATCGATTTTCTTTGGGACAAGTAGGTGATCAGCCTTCTGTGTCCTGCCAGACCGAGACATTTTTTTTTTGTGCCTCCCGACCGGGAATTCAACCCAGGACCCCTCGGTTCTACGCTCACGCGTTAACCACTGTACCAAGGAGGCGGTCAATATATGATCCTATATATGTTTAAATTTGTAATTTTTTTTTTTTTTTTTTTTATGTCATAGCGGGCAGCTGAGCTGGTGGTTCGCCTGATGGTAAGCGATCACCACCGCCCATAAACATTCGCAAAGGTAGTACCTCTGTGAATGCGCTGCCTGCTTTTATGGGGTAAGGGAAAAGGAAAGGATTAACGACTGGAAAGAAGGAATGGACTAGGACGGGTGAGGAAAAGGAAACGGGCCTCCGGCTCCCCCACTCACCGTACGAAACACAGTGGCATGCCACTATTTCACGCAGGTTTTCTGTGGGGGTGTGGTACTTCCCCGGTGCGAGCTGGCCCAATTCGTGCCGAAGCGTGCTCGACTCCCACAATAAAAAGGAAATGTTGTGTAATTGTAACTATTTCTTGCTTTTTATCTATATAATTTCTATCATTGGTGTGTTGTGCTGTCCCTGATAAATAAATGTTTCTTTCTTTCAAATTTTTACAACTACACAACGGATTTTGATGGCTTTTTTTTATACATAGAGTGATTAAAGAGGAAGGTTTATATGTATAATAAGTAATAACATCTATTAAATTACTCCGGATTTAACGCGTGCGAAGTTGCGGTCAAAAGCTAGTTTAATATAATTCAGCTAGTCAAAAATAATTACATATCTGATTAAATATATAGGGTATTTATCGAAATAGCCAAATTGGTGAGTATTTAATACTAGCGGTCCGTCCCGGCTTTGCCCGTGGTACATACATAGCCTATAGCCTTCCTCAATAAATGGGCTATCTAAGACTGAAAGAATTTTCCCAATCGGACCCGTAGTTCCTGAGATTAGTGCGTTCAAACAAACAAACTCTTCAGCGTTATAATATTAGTATAGATTACGACTCCATTGCCTTTAAAAACAGTGATTTTTGTAAAAAATACTGCGTGGATACTCTGCGGAGTACTAAGTATATATAATAGCATACTAAGTATGTACAATACTAGCTGCGCCCCGCGGTTTCACCCGCGTAAGTCCGTATCCCGTAGGAATATCGGGATAACAAGTTGCCTATATGCTATTCCACTTGTCCAGCTGTCTACGTACCAAATTTCATTGCAATCGGTTCAGTAGTTTTTGCGTGAATGAACAACAAACACACGCACATCCTTACAAACTTTCGCATTTATAAATATTTGTAGATTAGTAGAATCACTCCTACCGCATGTCCGTCACGCGTCAAATATCCAATTGATAATAATAACTTTATTATTAACCGATTTGGCGAGCGCTTATCAAATTCATTAAGTATATTATACTGTGTTTTTATCGATATTTTATCATCTTTTTTTCATTCATCAAGTGGATTTCGGTTATTAAAATTAGGGCTTATTAAATGGGTTGTTTCGAACGATTTAATTAAGTTTATGGTGGATAAATAAAGACAAGACTAACAGACTGTCTTGTCTCATCATCATCAGCCCACATATGTTCCCATTGCTGGTACACAGGCCTCTTATTAGGGTTCAGGCCATAATCCACCACGCTGGCCAAGTGCGGGTTGGCAGATGTCACATGTCGTCGAACTTTTTTGATTCTCGGACATGCCGGTTTCCTCACGATGTTTTCCTTCACCGTTTCGACCAGTGGTGATGTTATCCACATGCGCAGATAAATTGAAAAATCAATTTATTTCCTGCACGCTCGCCCGGTCTCGAACCCGGACTTACCGATTTTGAAGTCCGAGGTTCACACCACTGAGCCACCACTGCTTACTGTCTTGTTTAACATATAAATAAATATAACATATAAAAATTTACAGATTTTGTAAGCTTTACAATATGTATAAATTCGTTAATATATATATATATGACTAGAGGTTTTGTTCGCGATTTCTACACGTAAAATTCGGAGTAGTTTATTGGATGTTATCTATACTGATATTATAAAACTGAAGAGTGTTTCTTTGTTTGTTTGATCGCGCTAATCTCAGGAACCTCTAGTGCGTTTTGAAAAATTCTTTCAGTTTGAGATAGACCATTTATTGAGGAAGGCTATATATGTATCACGGACGAAGCCAGGGCGGATCGCTAGTTATACATATGAACGTTCCTCTTGAATCATTAAATCTAAAAATAAACGATTAAAATTCGTTGTGTAGTTTACATGCATACATGCATACATAGGGACAGACACAGTAAGCATACATGCATACATAGGGACAGACACAGAAAGCGATGTTACATTATACTATCTAGTGATAACCCCTTGCAGTTCTAATTTCGCGATAAGAAAGGCCTAAGTTATTCTACACGGGTACACCTATCTTTATGCGAAAAGTCATTCAAATGTGTTCCACACGTCACGAGTTATAGAAGACCGACGGAGTTTTTCTATCTATTATCTTACACATATATACGTATGCATGTGTCAATTATTTATTAAACATTACAATATGGACAGAAAAATATATTGAAGTGAAACTTCTTTAGAATCGTTGTGATTTCAAACCTGATGCAACGGAAAACACGACAGGTAAGAGACAGAAATACAAAAATGTGTAGAATGAAGCCGGCAAAGAATGAGACAGAGATATACATACTATTTTATATATATTCATCTCATTCTTTTGTCGATTTACTGAAGTTTCACTTCTATCGTTTGTGAATCGCACACACACCTTTTTTGTCCATATTGCAATATTATTTATTATCTGTAATTCTCGTATCTCTGTGTTTGTAATCTTTTCAAACGCCTTGATTGTTTTTGATGAAATTTTTCTAGTGTCTAAAGATGTTAACTGTTTTGGCAGAATAACGTTTCTCCTCCCTTGGGTAATACATAAAACTAATATTTTAAAGAAGTGATTTTGTATGTATGTTTGTAATGTCATACAAAAACTACTGGAACGCTGCATCTTTACCGAGTGACATAGGCTATATATGTAGCAGGGGCGAAACCGGGGCGGACGCCTAGTATTTAATATGAAAGTAAATACGTTAATAGTTATAATAAATAATTAGTTACTTTTTCGTAGGTAAATAGGAAATTATATATACAAATAAATAAAGGAAAAGCTTATACGTTGGTCTTATAGGGACTTCTTAATCACGCTAACATTATAAATGTGAAAGTTTGTTTGTTTGGATGTTTGTCTATCAATCACGCTGAAACTACTGAACCCATTTTGATGAAATTTCGTATACAGTATGAGTTGAGTTGGGTGATAGGATACTTTTTATCCCCATTTAAATGCTCCCTTGGGATAAAACAGTAATCTTGATATCCGGGCGGAGCCGGGATGAGCGTTTAGTACATTATATAAGATGGTTTCGGTCTCCACCCAGCTTCCGATCTCATCGCCGGAGTGACGGTAAAGTCACTGACAGATAAGCATTCAAATATGAAATAGTCCTATCCTATCCTATCCTACATAATCCTTAATAACATCATAAATGCGAAAGTTTTTAAAGATGTGTGTGTGCGTTTGTTACTCTTTCACGCGAAGACTACTGAAGTGATTGAAATGAAATTTGGTACGAAGATAGCTGGACAACTGGAATAACATATAGGCAACTTTTTTCCTCGATATTCCTATGGGATACAGATTTATGCGGGTGAAACGGCGGGGCGCAGCTAGTAATAAATAAATAATAAGTAATAGGAAAAAGTAATATCATATGAGATCTTAGACAAACTCGCGGGAAATACTAATATACATGAATTTTTTTCAATCTAAACTGGAGTATTTAATGTTTTAAAAATTAACTGGGTCTGCAAGCGCGTCGAAATCTTTTCATATGTTATCTTATTATATTTTATATACTTTCTTTAAAGAGCTTTATCACTTATCTTTTAAGCACACTTTTTATTAGCTTCACCTGACCTGTATGTTTGGATGTTTGTATGTCTGGATGTAACTCACTCCCTTAAGATTCGATTTCGATGCAGTTTCAACGATCAGCGTTTTAAATCCGTTATAAATTCGTCTTTAGTTCCAAAATGTACAATACCCGCGTAAAATCAATCACAAGAAAATACAACGAACAGATTTAAAACTTCGTATACTTGTCAGTTATCGTCGGATGTAATACAATGGTTTAGTATTTTCTAGTGTTTGATTTTACGCGAGTATTATACGTTTAGAAATTAAAAACTTTTTAACGGATTCTAAACGCCATTTATTCATTATATTATTAACCCGACGTTTCGAACACTTTACATATATTTATAATAATTAATAATTAATTTTCATTTATTTCTAAATATACAATAGTTTCATGAGTTTATCTTTTTACTCTGATTACTGATTAGGATCGCCAGGATTAATTAGTTGCTTGACTTATTTTATTTATTTATAATGCTTTATTGCACAAACTTAAAGAAACAACAAGAGGCGGCCTTATTTCTTAACAGCAATCTCAGCCAGGCAACCTGGTAGGAAAGGAAATATACGAAGATATGGGATAGTGCAAAAGCAAAGAAAAGCAAGTAATAAGTATCTAATAATGATGAAAAAAATTACAAACACATATCATATATAGATAGACTTATAATCTGTATAAAAGTAAATGAGACAATTTAATTCATTCAATAAATATTTTAAACATGTTTTTAACTTTTTTTACTATGTTTATATTGTAGGTATATTATAAAAATATATACTACAATGCCTATAGAAATATGTTAATTTAAATTTACTTAAGAAATAATGTGATAAATGTTTTGTTATAGATTAGGTACCCTATATATTATCTAGATAGTTAATATTTCACAATCTGTTCATACATAGAGTTTATCTGAGAAATAATATTGGGCATAATATATTTAATAGATAATTAAAAGCAAACATGTATGGATGTAATCTTCTTTTATACCATCTCTTACCAAAAAATCCTTTTTATACCATCTGTATATTTAACGAATTTTCGTAAATTGTATTTGTCATAACTTATGAAGCGAGTGTTTAATACCAGGGAAACTTTTTTCTTTCTTCAATAGGTAACAAACTAGGCTTTCCTAACTGCAATTCTATAAATAAAAAATAATGTTTCTTTCATATTCTAAAAGAATAATGTTACCACAAACAATCATTCGAACATCAGTTTAATAACTAA
>NC_052125.1:2060612-2071532 GCF_012273895.1 Zerene cesonia | reverse complement strand
AAAAATAATGTTTCTTTCATATTCTAAAAGAATAATGTTACCACAAACAATCATTCGAACATCAGTTTAATAACTAAAAACTATAAATCTCAATTATCTTACCGGAAGCTATGTAAGGAAAATAAAAACCACCATAAAAAAACAATAACACTCAAAACCTTCACGGTCCAAAATCACAGCCACTGCGTCAAGGACGCGATTAAAAAAAGAACGAAACGTCAAATTTTTCCCGCGCGCGTTCGGATACCTACTCCGACTAACCGTCGTTAACAACTGGATTATTTCATTATGCCCGGTATCACCCATTATCTGCCCATATCTTATCGTATGTGGACATGGGCGGTACAAACCGTTATTATCTGATACCAGCAATAATCCACTTCAGTTGGAGCAGACGGTTCAATAAACGCTGGTTCGAGACGCCCCACCCGCCATTGTCTGTCTCGCTTCAACATTGTCTATTCTTTTCGCGCTCGCAGTGATGAAATTTACGCATGAGACGACCAAATTTACTGCTTAACCGCGGCTTGATTTCATATTATTTGTATCTACAATAGAGCTTTGTTCTTTGATTTCGGGAACATTAACATTTTTTTGCACAGATAAAATAGAACGCAAAAAATATCTACAGATTATATTACATCGTTAAAATAAATTGTCTCGGCCTTATTTGGCGGGGATTTTTGCAATTCATCTTGTTTTTTTTTTTGAGACGAAATTCGTGATGTCATAGACATGAGATGTTGTTTTATCGATTGATATGTTTATGATAAAGGTTATCCTCATTTAAGATTATTTAAACAGTAGTTTTCATATATGATTGTTAGTAGGTTTTCGTGGGCTTTTATTATTTTTAATTGTTTGTGGTTCGCCTGATGGTAAGGGAACACCAAGGCCCATAAACATTGCGTGTTTTGCGGACAACGCATTTGCGAGCTTTTGCAAATGTATTGTCCGCTTTTAATTGATAATGGAAAGGTATGATGGGAGTAAAGGACTTGGGGAGGTGAGGAATTGGACACAGGCCTCCAGCTCCCTCACTCATCGAAGGAAATAAAGTAGTATAAATAGTATTCCCATGCTATTTCACCCTGATCTTCTATGGTGCATTGTAGAGGTACCTACCCCGGTGCGAGCTGGGCCAATTCGTGCTGAAGCGTGCTCGACTGCCACATTTATATAGATCGTATAGAAAACTGTCCGTTAAATGTAACAAGGCTGGCACGACTGGATGTCAATTCTTCTATCAACACTGAATAGTATGTTACAATCAACTAACTTCACTCTGTCTTGCTGCTAACTTCATATCTATCCAGTGAAGGTTGGTTGGTTCCACATTTGCTGGATACTTTTCAGATAGCCTATGTCCGATAGCTTGTTCTTTTTCCTCTACTATAGGTTATTTAGGTAGGGTACGCTAGGGTACGCTACATGGTCTCAAATCTATTATGCCTTTAGCCTTTATTAGCTACGCCCCGCGGTTTCACCCGCGTAAGTCCGTATCGGGTAGGAATATCGGGATAAAAAGTTGCTTATATGTTATTCCAGTTGTCCAGCTGTCTACGTACCAAATTTTATTGCAATTGGTTCAGTAGTTTTTGCGTGAAAGAGCAACAAACACACACACACATCCTTACAAACTTTCGCATTTATAATATTAGTAGGAAGGATTATTATGACATCCGTGCGAAGCCGGGGCGGGTCGCTAGTCTTGAATAAATTGTTATCTTTATACATATCATCTCTTCCATATTTCACTTTATCATAAAAATTTTCTAGATTCTAAAAATCTAAAATATGATTGGCCGATAGGTATTATGGTGCATTCGCACATACAATATAGCTTCATGACTAGATGATATATTGGAAACATTCGTCGACGAGTTCGCGAACTATTGTACAAACTATTGTATTGTATTCGTCTTCCCTTTGATGATCGGTTTTAATAAAAATACACAAATCTTAAGATAAGTAATACTGATGACAAATATTTGAGATTGACAATTGGCTTGTTATACATTATTATAATCAAAGAATCATTACCCGTGTTTCATTATTGCCTTATTTTGGCTTACCTATTTTTATTTTCCTCTATTGTTAGGGTTGCCTGGTAGAGATCGCTACCTAGCGATAAGGCGAGATTTTTGTACGCCTATTTATTTTTTGATTTTTTACGCAATAAAGAATTTTCATTAGTTCATTCAAAGATATACAGTTTATTTTGTATATATTTACTGATACAAGTGGGAATCGAGCACGCTTCGGCACGAATTGGGCTAGCTCGCACCGGCGAAGTACCATACCCTCACTGAAGACCGAAATAGAAGCATGCTGATGTGTTTCGTACGGTGAGGAGCCGGAGGTTCGATTCCTTTTCCTCACCCTTCCTTTCCAGACGGCAATCCTTTCTTTATCCCTCACCCTGTGACATAAAAAAAAAACTTATTAGCGTTATTTGACATGATGTTGTGAGGCCGTAGTTTATGTATAGCTTAGATTTTTCCACGAGAAATTATATGATATAACTTGTTCTTGTAAGAGATATTATAATCAACGAAATTTCATTTTTCCTTGACGTTTATAAAGAAAATATCTATTAATGACTTGACATCCAGACTATCTCTAAAATATAACATATTTTCATGCTCGATACGTTGTTTAGAAAGCATCTTTATAGTATGCAGTATAGCTATATAGTGCTAGATTTTTTAAAATTCACAAAAGGTACAAGACCTGAATTTGCAATCAACAAAAACAAACCGAACCGATTGCTCACAACAGGCGCTCTGTGTTGCGTTAAAAATCGCCAATTTCAACTACTAAATCGAATTGCTAAAACTTGCAATCGGCGAAATTTCATTACGCCAAGAATTTCTACTTAAAACAACGTTTGCCCACGTCTACGAGCGCGGGAAAACGGGACGGCGATGCTTTTTCTTTTTTCAACTCTATTGTCTATTAATGAGGGGCGGAGTGGAAACTTTTTGGACCTATCACGGCTGCGTGGGAAAGAGGCGGCTGCTAATTTTGTATGGGTCGGAGAGAGAGGGCGATAGGGTGTTACGTTTGACATATTTATAGGTTAGCCCGGGAACTTGGACTGCAGTTTGTATGAGATCAAATTAGATAGATTAGTAGCCAGTTTGTGCTTCAATTACAGTATTAAAGATGGTAGTCTGTTTTATATCGTTTTTTGATTTATAAATAGTATCGGTGTATTTTTAATTATATAAATTATGTTGTTAGGTTGGCTATATTGTTTTTATTTTTAAATTCGATTCGATCGTATAAAACATTAATTAATTAATTATGTTTAATACCTTTCTTATAATATTAAATAATTCTGTTTAACTAGACGCTCGTCTCGTCTTCGGCTTGATATCAAGATATCTGTTTTATAACAAAGGGTTACCCCCATTTAATCGGGATAAAAAGTCTATCACTCAAGTCAACTCATATCCTATCTGTATACCAAAATTAATCAAAATTCGTTCAGTAGTTTCAGCGTGATTGAACATCTATACGAACAGACTTTCACATCCTACTAGTCCTACTAATATTATAAATGCGAAAGTTTGTAAGGATGCGTGTGTGTTTGTTGCTCTTTCACGCAAAAACTGCTGAACAGATTGCAATGCAATTTGGTACGTAGATAGCTGGACAACTGGAATAACATATAGGCAACTTTTTATCCCGATATTCCTACGGGATACGGACTTACGCGGGTGAAACCGCGGGGCGCAGATAGTTTATAATATTAGCATGATTAATTTGGGTTTAAATATGAATTAAGAATTAGTATCTCTGACCGTCTCTTAAGCTCAGTGGTTAACGCGTGACCGTACAACATGTAGAAAAGAGTCCTGGATTCGAATCCCGTGATCGAAACGAAGACCTAAAATGAAATAATTGCACACATTAAAAAAGTAAAAGAATTAGTATAGATAGAAACTAAAGAATTAGAAAATTGGTCAAGTGATTTCGAACCCGCAGAAAAAATTCGATCACCCATCCAATTTATGACCGTGCCAACCGTTGCTTAATCTTGATTTTTTTTATTATTTGTTGTTATAGTGACAACATATATACATAGTATTTTCTTGTGTTTGATTTAATTAAATATGTTTCTAATTTTAATTTCTAAACATACGTATATACATTTTCTCTGAAAATGTCAACTGTCTTATTATCACGGTTCATTAGATACAGCCTGTTGACAAACGGACAGACAGACAGACAGACGGACGGACAGGGAATTGTAAGAAATCTTTACAAGAATGCAAACATTATTTTTCAAATTTCACCTTTTTATTATAATTTTTATACACAACTAGCTGCGCCCCGCGGTTTCACCCGCGCAAGTCCATAACCCATAGGAATATCGGGATAAAAAGCCTATATGTTATTCCAGTTGTCCAGCTATCTACGTACCAAATTTCATTGCAATCGGTTCAGTAGTTTTTGCGTGAAAGAGCAACAAACACACACACATCCTTACAAACTTTCGCATTTATAATATTAGTAGGAAGGATAGAATAGGATATAGCGTATATTATTGCTCCCAATTCATAGACAATCTCTGATGCAGTTGGATAGTCTACACTTGCATTAGTCACCATGACAATTCTGGCCACTACTTCTATTTCAAATCAAGCAGTGTGGTAGTCGAGTACGCTTCGGCACGTATTGGGCCAGCTCGTACCGGGGAAGTACCACACCCCCACAGAAGACTGGCGTGAAATAATAGCATACTATTGTGTTTCGTACGGTGAGTGGGGGAGCCGGAGGCCCACATCCTTATCCTTACCCTTCCCAATCCTTTCCTTTATTCCTCTCGACAATCCTTTCTTAATCCATTCCCAAAAAGTCGGCAATGCATTTGTAGAGGCGTAAGGTCTGCAATGGACCTTACGCCTCTCCAAATGTTCATGGGCGGTGGTAGCGCCTACCATCAGGCGTCTCACCAGCTCCATTGCCGACTGTGACATAAAAAAAAACACAAGCAAAACCGTGGTAAAACATACTACCATAATTCAATGAACGGACAGAATGTGAAATGATCTAAACATATTGATTTATTTCGCCAACCTGTTACCAATGTGTTTGCATACTAGTGGGGTGACTGTGAGTTTGAATTTTTTTAGGATTAAAAAATAAAAACTATTTATTTATACAGTTTACAATGAAATAGGATCTGATATTTGTATGATACGTATGCATTATTCTTATAGTTAATTCTAATATCTTGCTAATATTAAATGCCTATGAGTTTTTTGTATGTTTGTTCATAGCTATAAAAGCTTGTATATATATATATATATATATATATATATATATATATATATATATACATGCTTTTGTATTATATATATCCGTAGTCGGGTATTCTTTAGAGAATTTAATGTGTTGTGGGACACCAGCCGTAGCTATAGAGATACAGCCCGATAGATATCTTTATATCTATGGTCTATGGGGAACTATGGACGTGTACCTTTCAACTTAGACAAATTGAAAATAGTGGCAGACTGAGAAATTTGGAGAAAATAGAAAAAATTGATCACGAGGCGGGATTCGAACACGCGTTTCTTGCCAACCGTAACGCCTAGCCTCGGCCACCCGTGATCCCGCCACAGTAATCGAATCTCTTCTACTCTTTCGGTTTTATGTTCCTAAGGGCAGACTGTTATTTTTTTTCTTCTTCGTGGTAAGAAATGTATTTGCGTTAATTAATTATGAGGTAAAGAAACAATTTGCTTCATAGAGTTGGGAAATATTATTGTTATTGATGCCATTCACCACTGGGTCTTCAGAATCGAAACGTCGGGGTTCGAGACCGGGCGAGCATGCAGGAAATAAATTGATTTTTCAATTTATCCTCCATGTAGATGACATCACCACTGCTTAAAATGGTGAAGGGAAACATCGTGAGGAAACCGGCATGTCCGAGAATCAAAAAGTTCGACGACATGTGACATCTGCCAACCCGCACTTGGCCAGCGTGGTGGATTATGGCCTGAACCCTCATAGGAGGCCTGTGTACCAGCAGTGGGAACATATAAGGGCTGATGATGATTGTTATTGATGCATTGAATCTATGTACCGAGGAAGGCAGTAACTCGCTTCGACCATTAAGAATGACGCTGAAAATCCTCCAAAAATGTTCTCCTTTTGAGCGGATTTACAACATAGGTCATAATTATTAATTAACCCATTTTTTTATAAATCTATACCTTTAATTGGCACAATATTTATATTATATATACTTGCGGCTTCATACATGAAGATATTTTTTCATTTAATATAGAATTACATGTGTAACTCATTATTAAAAATATATCATTATATTTAAATCATCCTTTAATATCACTATATACACGATATATAATCCGCTTCAAATATTGTCTGTATCTATTTTACTAATTTCTCGAACATATCATCAAAACCATAGTGAAGCGTTACATCTATTATAAATTCATTATACATTTTTTATTTGCAAGCGACCAGAGACAACGAAAATATTTGAAAATTCAAAAATGGAACGCATAGTCACACCACCGCTGCCCGTGTGAATGCGAACGGCCGCAGTTTATCGCCAAAACATACAAACAAACAAA
Organism: Zerene cesonia; assembly: GCF_012273895.1. Classification (NCBI taxonomy): domain Eukaryota; kingdom Metazoa; phylum Arthropoda; class Insecta; order Lepidoptera; family Pieridae; genus Zerene; species Zerene cesonia. The sequence goes on along the minus strand of NC_052125.1, from coordinate 2,064,918 downwards.
CCATATTACCCGCTGATAACGCTGTGGGAACCCTCTAATTGCTACATCAACTCATATTTCATCTAGTTTCGAATTTTACGATTAATATTGTGTCTGTGGCTGGATATAATCTGTGCAATTTGGTTATGACTTATGTGTTTTTTTTTTCGTTTCGTCATTATGCAGCAAAACCCAAGTTTTTCCCTACATAAGGGCAAACATTCGTAGATGGTACAAATTTACACGCAAATGATGGGTAATAGACAGATAGATAAATACTAACCATTTTTAAGTAATCAATCAGAAAAACAATGTGATGTTTGATTTACTTCTTATAGCTTCACCTGTATGTTTGTATGTCTGTACAATCGACTGTAAGGCTCGACTTTGAATGGAAAGATTTAATTCAATCTTTGTTTACTTACTTATCAAGTTTGTTTGCTTATCAAGGATCGGTGGCAATACAGTAATTACATGAATGAAGCGTGTTTTTTTTAGTTTTTTGAAATTGTATTTACTATTTTTATAACTTATGAGGACTCGTCTATTTCGTATTTTTGTTTATTTATGGGTGCTGATCTGTTTTAAATATTAATCACATATAATAAAAAATTGCGATGAAATTAAAAGTGATGTATGCACTTGAATAAAAAAAAGGGTCAATCGAATATTTGTCTAGATAAATACGTGATTCGTTCAAGTAAATAATGTTGAAATCACAAGATTAACTTATCAAGATACGATAAGAACATCTCAAAAACACCAATCCATTCCAAACTGAATCACAACGTAATTTCCTACTCATTTGGCGCGCTGTCATCTGTCAATTTGACACATTGACACCTGTCACAGATAACGTCAGCTAAGTATGAATTATTTGGCTTTTATAGCTCGTTTATCTTTTTGATTTGTTGTTTATTACGACGGACGACATATTTAGATAAGATTCAACGATCTAGGTGCGTTATCTTGCGTGAGAACGAGTGCTTACCTGAAACCGGAACAAACTTACGCGTGTAACATTTGAGGGAAGTTCCCTGCTTCAGTTTGAGGTCGCAATACAGTTAGATTTGAGTAAACCTCTTTCAAAGTTCAAAAGCTTATGATTGTATATGAATTTAATATGTCCTTTGTAGCCTTTTCTAGCTATCAATAACTATCCAAATATTATTTACGCTTTGTTTTATAGGATGCTTATGTGCCACCAGGAACTAGAATGAGGAACATTTTTAGAGGCATAAGGCAGACCTTACGCCTCTACAAATGGATTGCCGACTTTTTGGGAAGGGATTAAGAAAGGATTGGCGATAGGAGTAAAGGAAAGGACTGGGAAGGGTAAGGAAAAGGATATGGGCCTCCGACTCCCCCACTCACCGAACGAAACATAGCACAATGCTATTTCACGCCGGTCTTCTGTGGGGGTGTGGTACTTCCCCGGTGCGAGCTGGCCCAATTCGTGCCGATGCGTGCTCGACTACCACAAACCAAATATTCCCTATAATCAAAACAAAACAAACCGAAAACTTTTAGTTTATTTATAAAGGTTTCAATCGGTTATTCAAATGATCGTTTTATACTGATATCTCTTTTATTTTCGGTAGATTCTTGTCCCATTAACCAAGAAAATTGAGAATTGAAATTTGACATGCAATCTGCAATTATGATGTAGGCATCTGCTTAAAAGGAGTTTGATAGATTCTACCCCTAAGGGATATAACAGAAAAAGAAAGTTACGCTCCGGGTAACAGCTTAAAAGATAAAACACTAATCACCCCGATTTCTTTTTAAATCATCAATCGATATCAAATCGAAGATCGTAAAGACAATCAAACCAAAAAGGGTTTGTTGTGTTTATAATCATAATTGTTGTTTTTTATCCACGTCATCTAGATCTAGAAATAAATTGTCGAATAAGATAACCAACAACGTTTTTTCAAGCACCAAGAAAACTTAAGAATAAAATGTGTGAGCGGAGAGGTTCAGCTTGATTCCTTAATACTGGAGACTGATAGAACGGAACCGCCTGCTCCGTTTGACTGTAAACCTTAACTAAAATATATGGATCTTATCTTCTATCTATCTATCTTACTGGCACATTTTTATGCGGAAAAAATGTTGCTGGTGGTTCTATTGATGCTAAGCGATCACCGCCGCCCATGAACCATGCAGAAGTATGGCCGCTGAAAATCCCATTTTAGGGGACAAGGAAAGGACTGAGGACGGGATTGAAGGAATGGACTGGGAAGGGTGACGAAAAGGAAACAAACTTCCGGACTTTTTAAAACTGAAACATAAAAACATTTTCATCTTTTAGTAGGCAATTGTCTCATCTTAACATACTAACACCTAGGTATATAACTTTTTCTGCACAAGAAAAAATATCATGATTTCATATTAGCATAAAAATGCCCAGTTTATCATGCAAACAATCATCGGAATTATCAGTAATGGACATTAAGTGCTGCCGTATAAGGTAGATAAATGATTTATTGACTCCACTCGTGGGTTTAGGGGTCCGTAAAGTGACCCATAGATATGGTGGAATGGACAATAGAAATTTCAGCTGACATTAATTGTAAAAGTCGTATCTTAGTCTGTTGTTGGCTTATTACGTTGGCAGAACTCGTCTGAAGACGAAGAAAGAGTAAGAAAAAGGCGGCAGAATTAGAGTTTGTTTCTTCGTCTGAACACAGCAATCCAGGAATTGCTGCACCAGTTTAAAAACTCTTTCAAACCCAAGGGTATTTTATCGAATTCCCCATAAGATTACATCATTTGCTGGAGGAGTTCATACGCTGTTTTAAGTTTTTTTTAGCGTTCTGTTATTACAAGAATCAAAAATTACGTTTATTTTAATTTACAATTGTCAGTATTTCTTTTATCCATCAATAAGTAGATGGTAACAAATTCATCATGTTTCGCTTTCTGGCTCCGTTGTTTTCAACTTTGACAAGAAAAATATTATATAACTGGGCGGTCCACCCCGGCTTAGCCCGTTGTACATATACGGCCTTCCTCAATAAATGGGCTATATAACACTGAAAGAATTTTTCAAATCGGACCAATAGTTCCTGAGATTAGTGCGTTCAAACGAACAAACTCTTCAGCTTTTTAATATTAGTATAGATCTTCGACTAGAAATCGAAATGCACATGAAACATTAAATATTTTACAATGTATCCCACAACCATTAAAATCTGCGATAATCCCATTCCATTGGTCACTGTTTGTATTCACTCAGCGTCACTTACTGTCAATTATCGGCTACTGATAAACTGATACCGTGTGTCCGAGGGTTTATTATTAATTGCTTGGGCCACTGTTAGATAGCATTTGAATGGCTTTTCAAATAATACCAGCGGTCGCGCTATGTTCGAAATTCGAACACAGGTAACCATAGACTAAAGAGTAAACGTGGTGTGTGGAATTCATGGTAGTGTTATTTTTTTTTTTTCTTAAAATAATATTGGAATGTTGGACTCTTATTCAAATAATTCAGTCACAAGCTAGTAAAAGAACCACAACGTCAAATTCGAGTCGTGGCCGTGATTCTATCGACCATGTCGAGTTGTAACAATTAATTTTTTTTTTTTAATATTTATTGGCTTGGTTACGAGATCTTTAAGCCATGTAGCAATTAAATGGTATGGCCCATGATGCGATATGAATAATAATTGGTTTGATTTTTAGTTATAATTCAAATATATAGGTACATTTACTTAATAAATTGGTTTACCATAACACGAAGGATGGTTATATTATTTAAAAAATTTTATTGCAACCACCCCCGATGCAAGGTGGCCCAATTCGTGCCGAAGCCTGCTCGGCGATAAACTCAAAATCCTGCATCGATTTTAATTCTGTTCTCTTGTTGTCTGTCTGTAGTTTTCGCGGCAGGTTTTCGTACCTATATGATTTGTTAAGTTTAAGATTACGCGGACGAAGTCGCGGGCGGAAAGCTTGTTAATAAATATTAATAAATAATTTTATAAATGGAAGAAAGAGATGGCAAACCGCAAGATGTGGTACACAATAGTATATAAGCAACAATACATAACGGGTAAGTAGGCGCGATCAAAGCAATTAACTTTGGGCGCTGACGGGAGTGGCTGTGTGGGATATAGGACAGGCGGCAGCGGGTTTTGCGTATTTTTTATGCCATGTTATCATTTATGAGGTGAGTAGTCGCAGGAAAGATAGACCCGGGGTTTTCCTTGCATGTTCACGTGGTATTTCCGCGATAAAAACTTTCCTATATCCGTTTCCTGGTTCTAAGCTCTCTGCACAAATTTTCAACTAAATCGGTTAATCCGTTCTTGAGTTACAA
>NC_052125.1:2021361-2059612 GCF_012273895.1 Zerene cesonia | reverse complement strand
ACGATTTGCACTTGTTCGTCATATCGATTTTATGCTTTTAAAAGTATCACGAGATGGCTCTTAACGATAAAACACACACAGTTTTATTTAAATAAATTAAGGTTCATCCGATAATTGTTCGTATTTCGTCGATAATTGTTCGTATTATGTATGTGGGAGATACTTTAATAGGCTTTAAAGATATTTTAGAATAAACTGAGAACCGTTACCGTTTTCGTAGATTGAGACTTACTGAAGTGGGTAGTTTTCAATCAGCTGTTCTTTTGCAATACACATTAAACCGATTTGCTGCACTAAAACACTACACTTGACAAAGATAACACTGATTGTAGCAATACTGTTACAGTTACACAATTTTAAGTAGTTTCCGTATTAATAGTCGTACTTTACGTATTTAATTTTCATATAAATGAAAAGTGCGTACTGTCGCTACAACGATCAAACTGTCACACAAAGAGTGTAACTAACATCACGTTTTTTTAAATATATAGATTTATGACTCTTTCAAGTAAAGATTATGACTATGAACCGCAAGGGACTGGAACACAGACTCAGTAAGCATTTACTGAGTCTGTGTTCCCTGACGGGTATAATCTGGGGATCTTGAAAGGTAGGGTGAAAAGGGAAGCACGCTCCATCCCAGTATACATCTACGCTTACCAGCAGGCGAGATGGTAGTCAAGCGCTTCCATATCATACATGAAAAAAAGATATGACTATACAATCGATAGCAATTATATAAAGCTGAAAACATTGCCTGAACGTCTCATCTCGAGAACTAGTGGGTTAATTTCATAAATTTCTCTCGCTGTTGGATATGTAGTGATTCTTAAAGTAAATATGTATTACGGGCGGAGCCGGGGCGGACCGCTAGTTGGATGATATAATAATTAGTAGATTCGATATATATATGTTTGTCTTCTTTTTCTCTTTATTAACCTTCTAAAGAAGGAGATTGTCTAGTTTAATTGATATAAAAGTGGTTTAGAATACTCTTAAAAAATAAGCACGTTATAATAATCATAATATTAATGTGAACAAAATAATTTGTAAGCAAATTTCAGTGTTATTGCTTTTTTGCGGTTCGTTCGAACTGATTTATTGCATTCCGCTGCCGCTTGTGGCGCGTCCCACGCGCGGCGCACGAGCGGAGCGGAGCGGTAATTTGTTCAGTAATGGCTCCCCCGGTATATCTTTAATCTGTTCGCTAATTGGATGGCCGACAGGGACGGACTTATCGCTCGAGCATTATTTTCAAAGAAAATTATTAATAAGACAATATTTTATATTTAAATATATTTCTTGTTGAATAATACAAATAAATTATGAGTAAGCTAATTTCCTATTTCCCCGATTTGCTCTGAGAGTATAGTATTCACTTCACGTGTATATTTGTATATAATTTCTCCTCATACTTGATTTTTGCCCACTTTAAACAAACGTATTTTACTTCTGTTTAGTTTAACGCGAATATTATACGGGGAGACGTCTTCCCGTGACCACGCTCGCTGTAAAGTGTTCGAAACGTCGGGTAAATAATATAACGAATAAATCGAGTTTAAAATCCGTTAAAAGCCTTTAATATCTAAACGTATTTAATTCAAACTTTGTACACTTATCAAGGATCGGTGACGACACAATTTAATTTATCTTATTAAACAGATTAGGATCGCCAGGCCACAGTCATTTCTTTCCTCTCAATGTCTGTAAAAGCAATTGAGACAATTTAGTTGATTGTTTTTTTGCACTATATTTATAATGTGTAGATTATGGATGGTTGCCTCACAAATTGTCACATGATTTGTTGATCTGTGGTCAACATTTTGGCGCGAACATTTGAATTTAACGTAGTTCTAAAATTGAATTAGACCGAACGTGACATTCCGGCGCTGGCGGCAATGGCTGGTGCAATAAATGGCAATTTTCAGTAATCATCGCAATTAGCACTCTGAATGTTTGCTGGTGTAGTGTGAGTGCTGGCAACACTTCTATTGCAATATTGCCTACGTGCTGATATATCTTTGAAAAAGAGATTGACTTTTTGTATTAAAATTTAGGTTTTGATTTCGTAATTCCGTTGCAATTATAAAAATATTTCGTCTTATTATTTTCGTGAAAATGTAGTAGGATGTAAGGGAATGTGTTGTTTTTTAACTAGTATGCCTAAACACACTTAATTTTAATGTATACTTATATTAGAATTGAAATTTTTGATGACTTCTTTCTTGAGTAGTATTAAATATATAATTTTCTGTATACAGAATGAGATCATAATTTGATGTTTCACTAATGTTCAATAATAAATAATAATCAGGTTTTTAAAAAGAATAGGTATTGTATTTACCATCTAGCTCTTAGACTATGGTAGGGGAGACAGTACAAATTAAAACATTAAGGTGCTATGAAGTGAACCTGATTGCCAGCGCGAGCCGGGGCACAATATTAGTGAAGCTAAAAATATTTAGTCTGCATTTACCAAAAATTCACAAATTTTTTAAATCAAATCTATTAGATATTTAGTAACACAGTATAGTATTAGGTTATCTGTGCTAGACTTGATTATACATTTATAAGTATGCGATATATACCTATCCGAGAAGTTCGTAGATCTATCACGTTGTATGAGATAAAATAAAATATTTCATTTAATATTATTCATTGAGATATTTAGTATTTTTAGTCCCTTTCGAATAGCCTCTAAAATCCCTATTTACAGTTAATCTAGAATAATATCTTTTTAACATATTATCTTTTTTTCTTTGTAACCTATTTGCTGTTTCGACGTGGGAATGAGATGGAAACTCATACGAGTGAACGAGACAACTTCTTCCTAATCAACTACGTTGTTTTGGACGGACGCCATGGGACGGATTGTCGACTTTTGTGTTCGAATTTTATGCGGAAATTGTTCCATTTTTTAACTTTTTATTATTTTTTTATGTTGTTCTCTATCCTGCACATTCCTTTTGCATTTGTAGTTTCGTTTCGTTGAATGTTTATAGATATACTACTTGGCACGTAAACTAATGATTTGACTTAATTTTCATCAAAATCATTTTATGTTTAATGTTTTTTATGTGTGACTAGCCAATTACTATAAAAGATATATATGGCAGCAGTGCCGAATATATCATAAGAATTATCATTTGTATAAAAATTTAATGTTATAACCAGAAAAAAACCATTCCTGAAATGTAAAAAAAAAGGAAAACTTTTTGAAGATTTCTTTTATTTTTATTTGTTCCTTAGCCCTCTGAGTTAAAGCTTGTCTAAAAAAAACGTCGGTAATTCATTTGTAGCGGCGTAAGGTCTGCAATTGACCTTACCTGTCCAAATATGTTCATGGGTGGCGGTAGCGCATACCATCAAGCGACCCACCAGCTTCAATGTCACAATAAATTCACTACAAATTGTGTTCGCTACAAAAAAGAACCTCTAAAAAACGACGTAGGCGAAGTGAGTTATGGAATAACGACATCGATTGCTCAGAGTTGCACGAATCTATGTATTTGAATGTACCCAGTTTCCGTACACGTCAAACTTATTTATTTTCCATCCCTCAAGTTAATACTAACGAGAAGATCGAATAAGAATATGCAAATGCTCATATTTTCCTACTCTCTAAAAACACTTTGAGACTTTTGAAATGAAATATCTACAAAAAATGATTATTTGAAGTAATAGCACATACACAAACACACACACAAGCATGCAGGAATATGAAGTAATTGTTGGTGTTTCTTTTTATAAATGTATAGTTAATAATCTGTTTTGATAAATATGTCGTAATCCTTTATAGGTTAATTGTAAAATTAAATTAAAACATATTATTGTAATGAAAATAACATCTAAAGCTTTTGGATGACCAATAAACAAATAAATAAATGTTTGAGTTTGAACTTTATTTTTACTTTATATCGCATAAATGGTGTGCTTTTACATAAAAGTAACATAAATATTTCCAGTTTTCTTTTGCAAATAATAAGTATGTGATATCGTCTAATTACGTGTGGAATTTTAAATTAGATAGTCCACCACTATCACTAGCATCTTGGATAATTAGTCTTATGAATAATTGTATAAATTTCACTTAATGCGGCTATTTGTGATTTTATTTATTGTGACTGTAAGTAGGCATTTTAAGTTGGTCATTCGGAAAAAAAATACTTAGAAAAATTCGATTTTGCCACCGAGAGAAAATTAGAACCAGTAACTCGAAATAACGCCATCTATTGGTTGGTAGTAGAACTTTCTGAGTTGCAACGCAATTTGCGACATCTAGTCACAAGTGCTGCATTCAGTAGTCGGACTCCATTATGAAAAATGTTAATACAATTTATTATATATGCGAGTACTATTCTTAATCAAAAACTAAGTTTCCGTCCGTGCAGTCCAAAGAAAAAATTAGACAGTCCTGAATTCTCCCCGCCTAGTTCCTGTTTCTTATCCTATTCTAACTCGGGTCTCAAACTATCTCTGTCCTCATTCTATCCAATTTGATTCTGTAGTTTAGGCGCGAAGAAGAGACAGACAGATGCTTTCGTATTCATAAAATTGGGAAGATCTCATGAGACTATAAGATTTACTAACACGATAACTAGACATTGTAAATAGGTCGATTGCTATATTTGTATAAATATTATGCATAAACCTTCAATAAATAGAACTTTGAAATGTCTGCCCTTTCCTTTTCTTCACCCTTCTCAGTTCATTCCTTTTTTTCAGTCATCAATCCCTTCCTTTACTATACGCAATGCATTCGTACTACCTAATATTCATGAGCGGTAGTTATCGCTTACCATCAGACGAATCACCGGCTCAATTGCCCATATTACATTAAAAAAATCTGCTCGTGTTTCTAGGGCTTTTAAACATAGATACCATAAATAATAAAAGTCTGGGGGACACAAACGATGACTGCTTATTTAGTAAAAAATAAAACAAACAATATTTACGCTAAAATCTTTAATATTAACAATAATATACTCTACACGTCACAATAAACTTTCTTAAAAATAATAATCTACGGGACATTGCCTAAACGTCAGACGAGAACTGTCAATGTCAATTTTTGGTATTTGACAGATGACGTAGTGACGGCCATAGACAAATTCAAACTTTCGCAAACTATTCTTTTACGGCGCTACAATATTTATTATCTATACACATAGGAAACAGTTTTCTCTAACTTAACGAGGAAATATTTCTTTCTTTCTTTTTTAAATATCTAAAAAAATACGCAGTGTTTTTGAAAAAGGAACTCATTTCGTCTTAATGTGTCTATGGCCCACAACGATGTGCTTCACAGAATATAAATTAAAACTAATATAAATATAGACACATCTGTACACTATACTTTGAATCGAGTTAGCTGTTTTTTCTACTTTTAAATAACAATAGTTATAATTTAAATGTAGTAATTATTGCTGTATGTGTTATTCTTATGATTAAAGACGAAACTGTGACATCGCTTTATCTCACTCTAACATATGCGCGGCGTATGGAAAAGAGCGAGAGATACGTATTCTAGTTTCACATCTTTAATTACAAAAAAAATATATATATATTTATGATATAGAACGAGATTTAGATTAGAGAAAGTATTTTTTTAGTAGAATGACTTCTAATTTATAGGTTATGTAGTTAAAACACATGAAAATTTTTTTTCATAGTATTATCAAAATAAAATGGATAAATTTTTTTGTTATTTATTGTAAGTTTAATTTTGAAAAACATTAATTTTAATACTTCCTCTAATCCAAAATCCTAATTGCTTATTAAGAAAATTTAAAATTAAAATCAATTGAATCGCACTTAAATTAACAACATTATGTATTAGATTATTAAACTTTGGAAATTTATTCTTTATTAATAAATCACAAAATCTTAATCTTATTGTTTATTATGGAGTAAAAAAAAATAATTTTAATTGAATTATTTCATAGTAATGAATCAAACTAAGACAGAACGAATAACATAGACAAATGACACATTTTTTTTTATTTTTTGAAAAAAAAAAACTGTTTTATAACGTTTTGAAATGTATTCGTAACATTCTAATAAGTAAATGTTAAGTTGACATAAAACCGCCACTTATGTGTACAGTGTGTTATAAATTCTCTGCATATAAATATTTTTCCATAACTTAAGTACTTGGTTGAGGTTTATTTTTTGTATTTGCTTAAGTTTTTTTAGGTATAAACGAATCACACTTCACAATAATATTATAAATGAGAAAGTTTGTTTGTTTTGATGTTTGTCCGCGAATCACGCTGAAACTACCGAACGGATTTTGAAGAAATTTGGTATACGGACAGGGTATGAGCTGACTTGGGTGATAGGATACTTTTTATCGCGATTAAGTGCTCCCTTGGGATAAAACAGGAATCTTGATATCCGGGCGGTGCCGGGACAAGCGTCTAGTATAACATGAATACTCTATATATAGAAAATTAAATGATTTTCATCGGATTCTATGGCGCGCTATAGAGATGTAGGTTTTACAACAAGGGATCATTTAGAAAGTCTTAAATTTTTATATTTTAAATATATAACACTGGTGTAAAATCAAACAAGAGAGAGAGAGACAATAGAGAATGCTACTCTGTATTCTAGAATCAATCATCCAAGACAACATTATCAAATCTAACTGACACGAAAGCATTTCAAACGTGCAGCCTGAACAACCGAACTTTTTAACAATGTTTTTTTTTTTCGTGTGTTTTTTTTTTGTATGTTGAAAAAAGTCTTTACTCATAAATACATGTTTTTAAATATTAATTCACACAAAAAAATTCAGTTAATATGCAGAGAATTTATAAAAAAAAACCTCCTAAACTATAAATATGTAACTTTTAATGACTAGGTCGCTTCCATTATGAGATCTTCATATGAATATTATTATAACCGAGCGTTCTGAACGCCGCGTTTTAAACGTAACGTTTATTATATCATATAATATAACAACCCAAGTGTGTGTGCCATCCCATCGAACGCGGTTTAGTAGTTTTGCTGGTTTGTGTGCGTGTATTAAAACCACTAGTGAAACTATACAGCGTGTTCGTTTTTTGAAAAAAAAGAAACAAGTTTTATTATGGCATTTTTAAATAAATATTTTTATATTCGTTTTATTAAAAAGAACATACTGTATTAACATCTATTTTTTTTCGTAACATAACTTAAGCTACTTAAGATAAAGGGTGCTCCAAACGCGGCGTGTGTTTCGCTATTTCTATCAATTTATTACTGTCCTGACATTTTTTAATTTGAATAACAGAGTCGAAATATGTTTGCTATTTCGACTACACAGGGTGTTTATTTGCAGACTTTCTTTGTAATTATTTAAATTAACTTTATTGCTGATAATTTAAAGGAAAGTGAAATAAAATTATTGTCGATATGTTTTTTTTTTTTAATTTTTAACCATCAACCACCCAAAGATTTAGTGCAATCTCCATCTGAATTCTTCTTTGGTAAGAGTCGGTTTAAAACAAAACTTTAACGCAGTCAAACACGCAGGCAGCCCCGTTTTTTTTTTAACCAAAATACTTTCCTTTGATAGACAAAGACAAAAAAAAAAAAACTCAAAAATCCTACAACCTACTTGTTTATTTATTTACACGAAAAACTAAATAAGTGACACACATCCAACTACAATTATTGCTATACAGAAAAAAACAATGTAATAATTTGTATAATATAAAAAAAAATCTACATAGAAAACATAAAAATTGTCACTTACTCAATTCTCCATCTCAGTGAACGCAATATAAAGGTTTGCACACACTGTGCGATCGACGCGCGACTTTTTTGTCTTACTTGTGGACTGTAAGCGTCAGGGAACTTCAAGTGTCATCTAAGTATTTTAAGTAGAAGAGTATAAATTTCTACACAAGAATATGGATTTATCTGTTTCAATGGAAAGTGGGGGCTGTTAATGGTCACAGAAGTGAAAACTCCCAGTCCAGGCGTTTTGTCATAAACACTTGATAAACAGACAAAAAGAAGTCTCTCGAGTTTGATTGTAACAAATAACAATGTCAATATTTACGAAAATTTACAATTTATTACGTTTTTATTATGTGAATTACGTTTTTATGTGTGAATACACATTTCTTGAAAAAAGAAATCATTCCAATTTTAGCTTGTTACAATTTTTTTTATCTGTGTACATTTCGTCCAAAAACGCGACTTAATATTGACGACATTCCATTACTTTGATAAAGCGCGAAGTACAAGATCTCCGTTAACGCGCGACAAAAAGTCGGCCAGCGACAAAAAAGTCGCGCGACAGCCGCCGCGACCTACAAGCTGCGACTATCGCACGTGGATATGTGAGAGCGCCATCTAGCGGCGGGGATTTCTATCTGGATGCGGCCGTCGAGGTGGGTTTAGTACTGGAAAACATTATATTATTATATATAACAATATTAATAAATATTAATGCTTATTAATAATAAAATATATATATATTCACATAAAAACCTGCCTGATTTTTTTAACCATAAATCCACTCCGTCGCGACAACAAACAGACCCGTTTCTGACATCACACACGCACAGACACACATACACAAACATTTATGACATCAGCAAGGCATTACCTGGATGGACTGGCCCCGGCGAACGCCTGCACCACGTACCGGGTGACATCTGTGCAAAAAATAATCAATAAATACCATTTTATTAAAGGCGCGTAAGATATATCATTTATAATTTTTATTTAAAATCGATAAGTTCGGGGTTCGAGACCGGGCGAGCGTGTAGGACATAAATTGATTTTTCAATATATCTAAACATGTGGATAACATTATCACTGCTTAAAACAGTGAAGGAAAACGTCGTGAGGAAACCGGCATGTCCAAGAATCAAAAAGTTTGACGACATGTGACATCTGTCAACCCGCACTTGGCACTCATAAGAGGCAGTTCCCAGCAGTGGGAACATATATGTGCTGATGATGATAAAGATGACTTGACAGATATGTTAGTACATGTTTGCAGAACAAATAAATTAATAGTATTTTTGTTCAGTGAATATATTTTTAACAAGAAAAGGAATGTCTTTGGCATTCAATATGTGACAGCCAATGGCATTCAATATGTGACAGCCAATGGCATTCAATATGTGACAGCCAATGGCATTCAATATGGGATAGCCTATGGCATTCAATATGGGATAGCCTATGGCATTCAATATGGGATAGCCTATGGCATTCAATATGGGATAGCCTATGGCATTCAATATAGGATAGCCTATGGCATTCAATATGGGATAGCCTATGGCATTCAACATGGCTTATGGGATTTCCACACACCTGCCGCAGCAGGTACGGCGGGCGGTACTGCACCGCGAACGGGTTGTCCCTGTAGCCGGCGCGCCGCTCCGGCCGCTCCGGCCGGTCGGCCGGCCGGACGCGCTCCCGGTCGTCCGGCCGCGGCCGGTAGCGCCCGTCGGACGGCCGGTCCGGCCGGCTGTCGTGGTACTTGCGGCCGTCGGTGTCTGGCGGGTAGAAATGGTAAATATACATAGGAATATCAGCATTGATTGTATGAATGCGTAAGTAAATCCGTCTGTCCGTCTATATTTAAATGGATCATAGGAGCACATGATGGGTACAAGCTTTCAAATTAAATAAGGGAATCATGGAAATCGGTTCAACCAGTAAAAAGTTATGAGGTAACAAACAAGAAAAAACAATACACTCCAATAGATAACCTTCTTTTCTATTTCTATAAAGTCGGTTAAAACACAAATATTTCCTCTTTATAACATTAGTTCAGATATGGAGCTGAAGACCCGTTTCCTTTTCCCGCCTCTTCCTAGTCTATTCCTTCTTTCCCGTCTTCAACCCTTTCCTTACCCCTAACCCTATAAAAGCGGGCAGCGCATGCGCAGAGGCACCTCTGCTCTGTTCAAGGGTGCTGGTGATCGCTTACCATCAGGCGAACCACCAGCTCAGTTGCTCGATATCACATAAAAAAAAGTATGATATTATATATTAACTAATTAACTAATATTATAAATGCGAAAGTTTGTAAGAATGTGTGTGTGTGTTTGTTACTCTTTCACGCAAAAAATACTGAACCGATTGCAATGTAGACAGCTGGATAACTGGAATAACATATAGACAACTTTTTATCCCGATATTCCTACGGGATACGGACGTGCGCGGGCGAAACCGCGGGGCGGCGCAGCTAGTTATACATAAAATAATTATTTACTCACAATTATTTTTCGCCTGTATGTTCCTGATAGAGTTGACGATGGCGCGCGCGGCTGAACTTAACTGGGCTTCGTCGTTTGGCCGACTTGAAAAAAAAGCAATAATTTATACTGTTGTAACAAATTGATTACACCAGGTTTTTGGAATTGATTTACACCAGGCTATCAATTCAACCAACAAGGATTTGCAAAGCATAGTATCATGGAGTTCGGCATATGGTTTGCAAATAAATCCTTTGAAAACTCAGGTTATAATTATTGGCAGTCCTTCGTTAATTGCAAGGGTGAATAGGGTGAATTGGGTGAACCTCCCACCTATCATTGTTGACGGCACTTCAATTCCTTACAGTGAAACTGTAAAGAACCTTGGGGTGTACTTCGACAATACTTTATCTTGGAGGCATCATATCAAGGAGGTAAGTAAAAAAATGTATGCAACTGTGGCGTCTTTGCGACGTCTACAAAATTCCCTTTCTCTCCCGACCAAGATTCTATTAGCCCAATCCCTCCTTTTGCCCATACTTGACTACGCCGATGTGAGTTATGTCAATCTTTCCGTGGACCAGTTAAACAAACTCGAACGTTTGCAAAATCTTTGTATACGGTTCATATTTGGTATACGGAAATATGACCATATATCTGAGTTTCGATCTCAACCCAAATGGCTGCCGATCCGATTTCACCGGGATGCTCATGTGCTGCATCTTCTTTATCGGGTTTTGTTCAACCCAAAGATGCCCACGTACTTAAAAGAAAATTTCGTCTTTAGGGGTAACAATAGCGAACCAGTTCGATCCACTGAAATGTATCGTTTACGAATGCCACCACATCACACTGGTTTCTATGACACTTCGTTCACTGTTCGGGCGATAAAACTGTGGAACGCGCTACCTGAACCAATAAAAAAGGCACAGTCCTTAAATAAGTTTAAGGTACTGCTACACAATTATTACTACTCTTCCTGTTTTACTTAATAAACTAGTGTTTCAAACTTTATATATTTATTTTTATATATCTAATTGTTTATAATATGTATAATAGACATTATTCATAGTACTATATATGTATATTTTATCTTTCGTATTATATTTATGCTCTGCCCTACTCCTCTCCTCTATCTAATTTCTCTCTGTACGTCTGGTTGTCTGGAAGAAATCGCTACATAGCGATTAGACCGCCATTTGTTTGTAATGTATATATATTAAGGTTTTTATGATGTTTCAAGAGCAATAAAGAGTTAATAAATAAAAATAAAATAAATAAAATATTTAATTTATCCGTTTCGGAGGAACGTGGTTATAAACATCGTGACACGAGAATTTTAAATATACGGAGAAGAAATGAGGATGGGATGGAATGGGATGGAATGGGATGAGATGATACCTATGCCAACTATCGGGCTTGGATGGGCCGCCGATACGCGGCGCTCGCCACTTAGACAGTGGGGGTAGAAGGCGTGGCTGTTAACGCCCGCCGTTGATGGCGAACGATGGCCACCGTTGGGTTTTAGTTGGTAGGGGTGAGATGGATGGATGGATGGATGGATGGATGGATGGATGGATGGATGGATGGATGGATGGATGGATGGATGGATGGATGGATGGATGGATTGATGGATGGATGGATGGATGGATGGATGGATGGATGGATGAATGGATAGATGGATGGATGGACGAATTGATTGATTGATAGATAGAAATAGAGATAGAGATAGAGTTTTCCTACATACACATATTATTCATATATATAAACACAACTCACCCGTTAACTCTGCCATTGAAAGCGTGCACGGGATAGCTGCCCAGGATCCCGCTGCCGCCGTTCCCCCTGAACTCCTCCCGTCTCTTCTCCTTCGTGTTCATTATAGCCATCTGCTCCTTTGGAAACGAGAATCGATCATTATCTATATAAATAGTATTTTCTTGTGTTTCATTTTACGCGAGTATTATACATAGAAATTAAAAACTTTTCAACGGATTTTAAACGCGATTTATTCATTTTATTATTAACCCGACGTTTCGAACACTTTACAGCGAGCGTGGTCACGGTCATAAATATATATATTTAATTAAACCCGTTTTCCTTGGTCACGGCATCACGCGTGAATGGCTGGACCGATTTCACTAATTCTTTTTTTGTTGTATTTGTTATTATTAGGAGAAGTTTCTTACGAAAAAAAAAAAAATATTAAAAAAATCTCTAAGAAATATTGAAAAATGTACATTTAATTTTGCATGTTTTAAAAAAGGCAAGTAACAAATGTCAATGTCATTAACAGATACATAGATTATATGGCTAAGGCGGTACGAAGTTCGCCGGGTCAGCTAGTTATCAATAAACATACAAATACAAGCATATAATAATTATAGCGAGAGAAAGTCAAAAGTGTATCTATCTACTATATCTACTGAGATAAGTTTATTATATACGTAATTATACAAATTTATTGATTTTGCACAGCAGTTTTTAATATATGAACTTACATAAATTTGTATAAATATGAATTGTGTATTAAATTCATTTAAAAAACAGTTGATCGGATATGTATGAGATTTGATTTAGATATAGATACAAAAAATTTTATCCAGGTACATAGGGAGCGATGCTGCGGGACGCATCTAGTTTAGTATAAACCTATATATAATTTTTTTTTTTGTGATACTATCTATCGTTACTGTATAATGTTAATGTGGTACTATCAAATTTAGTGATAAAGTATTAGTGATATAAAACTGTCATATTTTTTTTTATATCACAGCGGGCAACTGAGCTGGTGGTTAGCCTGATGGTAAGTGATCTCCACGGCCCGTGGATAGAGCAGTGACTCAGACCCTTGCGAATGCGCTGCGCGCTTGTAAGGTATAAGGGACAAGGGACAAGTAAAGGATTGACGACTGCAAAGAAGGAACAGCCTGGGAAGGATGAGGAAAAGGAAATGGGCCTCCGGCCCCCCCACTCACCGAACGAAACACAATGCAAGCTACTATTTCTCGCCGGTTTTCTGTGGGGGTGCGGTACTTCCCCGGTACGAGCTGGCCCAATTCGTGCCGAAATATGCTCGACTTCCACTTCAAAATCAAAAAGATAGTGAAAACTGGTTAAAGTGGTGAAGTCTGGTAAAGAATTGTGAAGCTTTGTCAAAACTGGTGGAAATTAGCGAAAGCTTGTGAATACTTAGGAAAACTCGTGGATTCAGCTGCGAACTGTTGGATTCAATCGGACACAGGCACTCCATGTTGCCTCACCTTTATCTGCTGTATCTTATTCGCTATCTCCGGCTCCCTCTCCCCCTCGCTCCTCTCGTGCGGCGTCTCCCTCGCCGAGCCGGCGGCCGAGTTGCGCTTGCGCATCTGCGGCGTGCTGCGGCGCTGCAGCACTTCCGGCGCCTTCTCGAGCAGCGGATACACGGGCTGGCACACCGGATACGGTTGGGGGAGCACCTGAAAGGAGCTCTATTTAGCAGAAACCGCGGGCCAAAGATGTTATGCCCTGTTGCAGGACTTAATTAAACATTGAACGTATTCGATAAAAAATATACAATGGTATTTTCTTGTGTTTGATTTTATGCGAGTATTATATATTTAGAAATTAAAAACTTTTTAACGGATTTTAAACGCGATTTATTCATTATATTATATACCCGTGACCACGCTCGCTGTAAAGAGTTCGAAACGTCGGGTTAATAAAATATAGTTTTTAATTTCTAAATATAGAATGGTTAAAATAAATAGTATTTTAACGCACCCGACACGAAAAAGTACCAAGGTAATACATCTCTGTTTTGTTGGTTAAATCATGCTTAAGATAATTTGAAACACGATCGAGTTTTCTTCTCTTCGACATTGTGTCAATTATGCGGTTAAAATATGCCGCCATTTTGTACGAAGACATTTTCTGTTTTGTTTTTTCTTATGTATATCTGTGCATTGTGCAATAAAGAGTTTATAAATGAATATAAAATAGCTTCACGAACCTGCGGATAGACGACATTATATGGCTGGTACACATTGGGGCACACGATGGGGTAGATGTCGTGCAGCATCAGTTTCGGCGCAGGCGTTGCCATGGCGACCGGCTGCTGGATGTTCTGCCACTGGATCGGTTCTTGGTACTGGAATGGAAGTTTTATTCTTTGTCTAGTATTGGCTATGGAAATAGATATTTATTTTTTATTTTTTTTTAATTAAAAAAGAGGAAAAATAACGTTTTTTTCTTTTATAGACATTTTGCAAGCGTTGGTAAATGAGTTTCACGTGGGAATGCGTCTCACGCTCTAGGCTCGTAAAATAGTAGATACAGACACAAAAACTACGTACTACTTAACTACGTACGTAACTACGTACGTACTTTCGTACGGTGAGTGGGGGAGCCGGAGGCCTATTTCCTTCTCCTAGCCCTTCCCAGTCCATTCCTTCTTTCCATTCATCAATCCCTTCCTCATCCCTTATCCCTTAAAAGCGGGCAGCGCATTCTCAGAGGTCTAAGCCTCTGCGAATGTTCATGGGCGGTGGTGATCGTTTACCATCAGGCGAACCACCAGCTCAGTTGCCCGCTATGACATAAAAAAAAAAATCACAAAAAAAGGACAAACAAACACATTTTCGCAATATAGTAACTTCTTCTATTTTTAATTAAATTTTACGCGTATAACACGCGTAATAATTATAATCACTACACAGTACAAAACAAAGTCGCTTTCTCTGTCCCTGTGACCCTTTGTATGCTTAAGTCTCTTTTTTGCTTTTTTTTTTAATAGATACGAGTTATTCAAGTGGAAGATTTATATATATAATAACATCTATGAAACTACTCCGAATCAACGCGTGCGAAGCCGCGGGCAAAAGCTAGTGTACTTAATGACACGAAAAAATTTTAAATGTAAGTTCGGTTAGGTTAGTTACGTTAGTTATGCTCAGCTCGCAACTAGATGGCGCTGTATTAAATATACTAAAAAACTTACACTTAAACTTAAGCTTAAACTTACCGGATAATGCTGTATTGGAGGTTGCAATATCACATTCGGCACGGGATACGATGGCACCATGGCCGGAACCTCCACTTGGCCATAGCCCATGTTGTAGCTGGAATGATATTATGTATAAAGTCTATACTAATATTATTCATTAATTTTATTTATTTACATACATCTTTCACTTGTTATAAAGCTGAAGGGTTTGTTCGTTCGGTTGGTCGGACGCGATAATCTCAGGAACTATTGGTCCGATTTGAAAAATTCTTTCAGTGTTGGATGGCTCATTTATTGAGGATGGCTTTAGGCTATATAACATCATGGTCGGGTTTTACCCGCGTAGTACACGTGGGTAAAACCGCAGGTCACAGTAGTCACTACTAGATAAAATCTAGATGATAATTTTTTTAAATTAATACTAGGAAGGCTTAAAGCCCGGGTCCTTTTCCAGAACCTTCTCAGTCCATATACTATTCTTGCTATCAATCCGTTCCTTATCCATAAGGATAGGAAAAGAACGAAACACACAGTAGCATTACTATTTCACGCTGGTCTTCTGTGTGGCTGTGGTACTTCAGTTGGGGGGTGGATAAAGTGTATTCATTCATTCACTCATTCATTCATTAATTCATTAATTCATTAATTTATTCGTAAATTCATTGATTGATTCATTCATTCATTCATTCATTCATTCATTCGTTCATTCATTCATTCATTCACATACGCACCCGCGCTGCTGCAGCACCGACTCCGAGCATCCACCGTACGCGTTGAATTCCGTCGCGTATGGATAACTCGGATCTGAAATTATTAATTGGATATGAGTGTTATGTTTATTTATTTATTTATTTATTTATTAGCCTCGATCAGACACAAATATATACATGTAAAAGAAACTTAATTAAGACTCTGATGAGTCAACATCAGCAGGTTGGTCTGTTTGTCCCAATTTGGCAAAGGCCAATCCCTTCCAGTCTTTTCTGTTGGAGTGTTATGTTTAAGCACTGTCTAATAGTTTTTTTTCCATTTAGTAAAAAAAAAACTAAAATATACAAATTGTCCATTAGTTATTTGGAAAAAAATGATTAGATTTCGAGGATATCATCGTGAGACAGTGAGGGAATTATTTTTCAACCGTCTTGTTGTTTGTTGTTCAACTGTGTTGTTTCTTTTTTCTGCGCTATCTCTTAAACCTCTCACATTTGCTTTCCAACCAGGTTGCCTGGTGGACATTGCTGTTTAGCAATAAGGCCGCCTTTCGTAAAAAAATATTAGTTATCAAACAATTTTTCTTTTTTGTATAAAAGGTTTAATTTTCAATTTTTGTACAATGAAGCATAAATAGAAAAAAAAGGTGTGTATGCGATTCACACACGATAGAAGTGAAACTTCAGTAAATCGACAAAAGAATGAGATGAATATATATAAAATAGTATGTATATCTCTGTCTCACTCTTTACCGGCTTCATTCTACACATTTTTGTATTTGTGTCTCTCACCAGTCGTTTTTTCCGTTGCATCAGGTTTGTAATCACAACGATTCTAAAGAAGTTTCACTTCGAAAATTAAAAAATACACAGGTGACGCTGACCGACAGTCGGACCGCGTGTACGACGTGACGTCACAACTCACCTATCCTGAAAGTGGTGTCGGTGTGCGGCGACGGCGGCAAGTGTTTCGGCTCCTCGACCATCGGCTGGTAGATTGGTTGCATGCCTTGCTCCTGGGAAACAATCGCCAATTGATTAATTTACAATGTGCAATGTATGTTTTTATTTAGTGTAGTATTATTATAATTTGTTATAATCTCAATATATATTGATTAGCTGCGCCCCGCGGTTTCATCTGTGTAAGTCTATATCCCGCAGGAATATCGGGTTAATAAGTTGCCTATGTGCTGTTCCAGTTGTCCAGCTGTCTACGTACTAAATTTTATTGCAATCGGTTCAGTAGTTTTTGCGTGAAAGAGCAACAAACATACACACATCGTCACAAACTTTCGCATTTATAATATTACTAGGCTGCGCCCCAAGGTTTCACACGCGTAAGTCCATATCCCGTAGGAATATCGGGATAAAAAGTTGCCTATATGTTATTCCAGTTCTCCAGCTGTCTATGTTCCAAATTTCATTGCAATCGGTTTAGTAATTTTTGCGTGAAAGAGCAACAAACATACACACATCGTCACACAGCGCATTCTCAGAGGTCTGAGCCTCTGCTCTGTTCACGGGCGGTGGTGATCGTTTACCATCAGGCGAACCACCAGCTCAGTTGCCCGCTATGACACAAAAAAGTACCACGACGGACGAAAGTTCGATTCCGATTTCAAGACTTTTTAACACAACTTTATAAACACAAAAAAAAAAGAAACAAAATAAAGTAAATAAATAAATGGATAACTTACGATCCGGCAATGACTGACGAACGGATACCCCTGCGGCAGTCCCGGATACATGACGTTGGCCATCGAAACGGGACCTGAAATGGATGGTTCATTAAAGAAACGTAGGTGACGCGACGCACCTTCGTATGTTAGGTGACGCACGTCACTCAATGCCTGAGACTTGATAGGTCATGTAAAAAAAAATAACAAAAAATATAATAGTCCAACGGCTTATTTATTTTTTTTTTGTAACTAGATAACTGCGTGATAGAAAATAGTCGACAGTTCCCCTTATTAAAGTTTCTTTGTGCTTACAGTACAAAATAATAATAATTTTCCCCCAAAAAGACTAAACCTTCAAAACGTCAGTCGTAGACCAAACTAGATCCATTGGGACCACTCGGGAGAGAAAAATAACAGCATAATCAAAATCGGTTCATGAACTCGAAAGTTCTCGAGGTGACAAACCCAAAAAAAAACAGTCAAATCAACAACGTCCCTCTTTAAAGTCCGTTGAAAAGGCCCATATCCTTATCCATATCACTCCCAGTCCTTTCCTTTATTCCTCTCGCCAATCCTTTCTTAATCCCTTCGCAGTTTAAAGTCGGCAATACATTTGCAGACCATTTGATGTCCATGGGCCACAGTAGCGCTTACCATCAGCCGACCTACCAGCTCCATTGTCGACTGTGACATAAAAAAAAACAGAATTTAAAGTCACTGTCTGCCCAATCATGTCTCCATCAAAGATATATGATATGCATATGCTATGGAGCATATAGCGCATGATATGGGTACATGACCGTACCCCACACGGGGCACGCTACTCACGCATATTGGGGTCCTGTATGGGCACCGGCGTGAGTTTCGCTTGCGCCATCATGCCCTGGATCTCGGCAACCTCCGGCTGGTAGCTGACCATCGCCTGTGACGGTGACGTCAGCTGGAACAAACAATAATAATAAAGCCTTCCAAAAGACCGGGTGGTTTCCTTCTGGGGGTACCCGAGTATAATGGAGAAAAACACATAATAATAATATATTATCCATATAATAATATTACCCAAATTATGTTATGGTGTCCGATGACACATTAAAACTCTCTAAAGGGCCTCTGCGTGTTGGATCTGTGTCCCCACGTAAGCCTCCCAAAATACCGGGTCCTTTCCTTTTGGAGGTACCTGATTATGATGGAGAGATACGCAAAATAATAAAATCATCTTTGTTCAATCCTCACATCGATGATACAAACGATCGGTATCTCTTCATTTGTTTATTTTTCATTTTATTTATTGAGTTCATCTTATATATAACATACCCGTGTCACAATGTTAGTTACCCAACTCCATAGGAGCGGCTGGACCGATTCTTATGAAATTTTGTGTGCATATCGGCTAGGTCTGAGAATTGGTCAACATCTGTTTTTCATACCCCTAAATGATAAGAGTAAGACAGAACAGCGTTTGCCGGGTGCAGCTAGTTAATATATTAACATTACATAAACAGCTGGTTTGGCACATGTGGTAATTATAGGCGCAAACACCATTTTTAATAAAATAAATATAATACTAGTAATTAAATTATTACATACCTCATCATGTCTATATCCCTGCCCATAATTCTGATTATAAGCGACTTCTTGGTTCTGCTGATGCTCCTGCGATTGCGTTCTACTCAACCGGTGCTGGGTCTCGTACGTTCGATTTTCAAACGGCGGCCGCTGATTGGTCGAGTTCTGGTAGCGTTGATTCGGCGAATCCGTCTGCTGCTGCCTCTGATTGGCCGGCGACGCGGGCAGCGCGTTTTCAAATTGCGAACCGTCGAACGACTTTTGCGTTTCGAACTTTCTATTCGATTTGTTCTCTGGCGATTTTTGAATTTCGATCGTTTTGTTCTCGAATTTCTGTTCGTAATTTGAATTCTCCGGCTGTCTGCTGCTCTCTATTCTCTGCGGTTGCACTTCGAACACCGGTTTGCTCTCTACTTTATGGCCCGGTTCCGGTGATACGGGTATATCTTTTGCATCTACGCATGCGCGCGTTTTCGCCGGGCTGCTTTGTACTGAGCTACTTTTGGACCCTTGCGGCGTTGTCTACAACGAAGTGATGTAATGAAAGGTCAATATTATAATACAATCCAAAACTTAAAAAAAACGTATTATCGTCTCCTTTCTTAATTATTATTATAGAGATGAACAAAATTTTGTATATTATTTTAATATCTATCTCATATAGTTCAGTTGATTACTATATTTTTTTATTTATATTTATAAATAATGCAAAAAATTGTTACCTTCTCCACCGACTTCTGCCCACTCTGCCTGCATTCGCAGCAACACTTCCTGCATTCGCTTGTTGGGCATTCGCAATCTGAAAAAAACATGTGAACAATGTGTTCATTCAAATATTACGGGTGTTTTAACAAATGGTCCTTCGAGCCGGATCACAGGTGAATATGTTAAAAGATTTGAAATTTTATCTGTACCCCTTGATGCTTCATTTCAAAAATATTTCAAAACAAAACCCGCAAAAGAAAAAAAGTTAAATAAAAAACATAAGTAGAGGTCGTTGACGTATGGTGCACGGAGAAAGTTAACTTTATGTTTGCATCATTTTTTGAATCTTTACAAGTTTTTGAATGAATATCAATCCTACTAATATTATAATCCTATCCTACTAATCCTACTAATATTATAAATGCGAAAGTTTGTAATGATGTGTGTGCGTTTGTTGCTCTTTCACGCAAAGACTATTGAACTGATAGCAATGAAAATTTGGTACGCAGACAGCTGGACATCTGGAATAACGTATAGGCAACTTTTTATCCCGATATTCCTGCTACGGGGTACGGACTTACGCGGGTATCCACTCACCTGTGACCATGAACGAATGCTGTTTTTCCAATTTACCTCTCCGCTTATCATTTGCATCATTCTGGAAGGTGGAAAGGGCAGAATACAGATTATATAACCAACTTATAAATATTTTTATAACTGCAGAGGTACAAAATTATCTTTTATAAATATATTAATGGTAATGTTATTATTTTTAAAGCAAAAACGCCTTGTATATGTAGCGGTAAGACTGCAAAAACCGTTATATTACAATTTAACAAGCTCTTGCTTGAAGCAAATTGTTCGAAATATTGTGATCCGTAACATATAGAATAAATAATTAAATAAATAAATAAATAAATATTTCAATTTTACAGTAACCATGAGTCACTGTCAGATTGTTTGATTGTTTATCACCGTGTAAAAAAAAAAGATAAAACTATATATATAAAAAACTCAAAGGTGACTGACTGACACACTGATCTATCAACGCACAGCCCAAACCGCTGGACGGATCGGGCTGAAATTTGGCATGCAGATAGATGTTATGACGTAGACATCCGCTAAGAAAATATTTTAATAAATTCTACCCCCAAAGGGATAAAAAAGGAGATGAAAGTGTACCATAATAATTTATTAGGACCGGCGCGAGCGCAGCTGCGGGCAACAGCTAGTTGGGCAATAAGAGGGTGAACCTTACCTTATCACTATGCTGGTTATTGCAGAAAGCGGGCGGATTCGCGGGATCGAAGTGGTATATTGAGCCGTCGGGGTTCGTCAGTGGTCTGCCTGTCTGGAGACATACAAACGTACATACATACAAAACTCAACATATGATATATAGCCGCTGCTACGTCCGAGATCAAAGGACATGAGATTTTCCCTGCGGTAAAAGATATACCCTATCTATCTCATTCCCAACCATATTCAGACAGAAGATTTATTTCACTAAATCGCTCCGTTGCGACGTGAACGAAAAACAAACAAACAAACACACATTTAGATTTATAATATTACCACGGCCTTATAATCCATGTATTCGTTCAACGAAGACGTGTAGACGGGTTAAGTAGCCCGAGCTACATACGCCATTCTTTTTAACAGCTCAGGACATAAATATATATAAATAATCTAAAGACTCGTTAAACTATTCAACCAATTTTAATCAAATTTACACATTGTGTGCAGTTTTATCCAACTTAAAACATACAATACTTTATATTATTTCAATCACGATAAATGACTGCCCGGGCGGAGCCGGGGCGTGCAGCTAGTAATCAAATATGTAATTGTATCAGATGTGAAATTTATTTTGTCCATCCTTTCTCTAATTATCTTTCTTTAGTATTTAACATGGATGCGATACCTGTGGATGTATGACAATAGCTCCAGGTGGTACGGCTGACAGGTCTGTCACCGCCCACACGAGGGTCGCCGCTTCGCTTCCCGGCTCGGGGCTGGCACCACCTTGAATAAAAAAAAAATTCAAATTGTATCTTTTATCCCAAAAACACCGCGGGGAGAGCGCCAACTATATTTTTCTATTTTTCCCTTGGACAACGCGAGCGAAGCCACGGGCGGGTAGCTAGCGTGCACGCTACGCGAACTCACCGGTAGGCGAAGGCGTGACGGAGTCGGTGCTTCTCAAACTCAACGTCTTGTATCCGGAGCTGGAGGGCGACAGGCGCCAACTGCTCGACGCTAGGTCACCTGGAAGGGATACTTCATGTACTAGCTCAATCACGCATATGCAATTGCACGTTTGCGTATTTATGTGTGTTATTCGAGCACGCTTCGGCACTAATTGGGCCAGAACGCACCGGGGAAGTACCACACCCCCACAGAAAACCGGCGTGAAACAATAGCATGCTATTGTGTTTTGTACGGTAAGTGGGGGAGCTGGACGCCTATACCCTTTTCCTTACCCTACCCATTCCTTTCCTTTATTCCTCTCGTCAATGCTTTCTTAATCCCTTCCCAATTTAAAGTGGGCAATCCATTTGTAGAGGTGTAAAGTTTGCAATTGACCTTACGCCTCTCCAAATGTTCATGGACGGTGGTAGCGCTTACCATATAAAAAAAAAATGTGTGCGTGTATGTGTGTGGGAGCATACATGTTTTTGCGATATGCGTGGTTGTAGTTATTTACGCAGGCATATGTCATTGAAAGTTCGCGCGTGTACACTTGTTGTGAAGAGGCATACAAGCTTGTGCGATGTATGCGTTCTTACTTTGGCACGCATACGTGCCTGCGTGCATGTGTGCGTGTGTATGTGTGTATGTTTGCGTGTGCATGTGTGCGTAGGTGTGTGTGTATTTGCGTTACCCTGTCTACTGAGCAGGCGCGGCTGCGTGGGCTCGTAGCCGCCGAAGCTGTGGCTCTTGGCGACGGCGCCGCGGGACGCGCCCTCGTCACGCGACTCCAGTGATTGCACCTGTTTTGGGGGAATCACAATGCATACATGCAAACATTTCGTAGAAGTGAGATATTATATTACATTATAATAATGTAGGGCTGCAGTGTTTGCTCCTGATATTAACGTTAATATCAGGAACTACTGGACTAATTCAAAAAATTCTTTCACAGTTGAATAAATTCCTGATCCCCGAGTGCTATACGCTATATATGTACCACGGGCAAAGCGCTAGTTGGATTTAAATAGTGTTTTTATTCTAAACTAAATGTACGAGTCATGACTGGCTACGTACACATAGTGGTCCCTCGAGCCGGATATGAACCAAAATCATCCATACAATGAATAAAGTAATAAAGCATTGTTAATAACACACAAAGTGTATTATAAAACATCATTTAGTTCGCAGTAATGAGTTTAAAATTCCAATATTGATGAAAGAAAACTACAGAAAATGTAGAAAAATATAACAACATTTATGTAGGTATATGTTATGTTTTGGCTGGACTTGATCTTATGAAATTTTGTGTGCATTACGGGTATGTCTGAAAATCGGCCAACATCTATTTTTCGTATCCCTAAATGATAAGAGTAAGGCAGAACAACATTTGCCGGGTGCAGCTATTATAATATAGAAAAATATATATACCTTTGCAAGTTTATTTCGTCCACCGTCGGGAGTCAAGAGCTTAACGGGTCCGCTTGATAACCAAGGCCATTGGTTTTCGTCTTGTGTGCAGTTATCCTATAGAAAAACAAATATAATCAGTATATCAATTCAATAAAATGTTAACTATCTAATTATTTAAGATTATATTCTTACTAGCGGTCCGCCCCGGCTTCGCACGTCGTACATATATAGGCCCTATAGCCTTCCTCAATAAATGGGCTATCTAACACTGAGGGAATTTTTCAAATCGGACCAGTTGTTCCTGAGATTAGTGCGTTCATACAAGCAAACTCTGTGAGGTTTTGATTAGCGTGATATTATAGATTTTGAAGAGCGTCCCCAAATTTGTCATATACAAATTTCATAATATGAAAAGACGAAATGCTCTAAAAATACAGAAACAGGATAAAATGATTCCTCATAAATATGTATTTATAAGTGTTTCTTAAAGGAATTCTAAACGAACAGAATTAGTTCAAAATGTAAATTACTACGCCGTAGCCGTAGGCAGCTACGACGTCCTACCCACACTATAACATTGCATTAAAATTTATTTATTTATTTATTTATTTATTTATTTATAAAAAATCACTTGCCATAACAGGACAAGCCCAATGCGACAGTGATACAAAAAAACAAAAAAAAATAATAATTTTTCAACAAACTTAACTAACTTAAATACTAGATACATGCTTAACTAAATATATTTCCTAACTATAACAGCTTAAATGTAATAACACCCTTGCGAATTCACTCGCGGGACAATGAAATAGGTCAGTTCTTTCGTGCGCTTCATTAACAATGCGGATTGCTCGTACCATGGGTGCTTTGGCAAGGAGGTTAGTCCGTGCTGTGGGTTTGGTTTATTTATGGACTACGATTACAAGAGTCGTACACAGCTACAAGAGAGTATACTTATGTTTCCCGAACTCTACGTATTTTATACTGATATTTACTGTATAACAATATTTACATAACAGCGCGTAGATGCCTACGAGACAGTTCCAGTGCTACGCTGGAGACTGCTTTGATGTCTTAGCTATCTCGCTCATTCTTTTACAATACTATTATATTAAATCTCTTTCACGGTTTTAACTATTACTGTTGATATTGCTACGGGCTATGATAAACACTACGGCGTAAAGCTACATTGCATCGACTAACTCAAAGTGCTTACGTAAGTGCCACAACTGCCCGTAGCCTAATTGTATTACACAATTGACTATCAGTTAGCTACGCCATAGCGCTACGCTGTATCGGCTACGTAACCGTACTTAATAGTCAGTGCAGCAACCGCGCATAAATCATAGCCCAATTCTATCACACAAACACTACGGCGTAAAGCTTCATTGCATCGACTACCTCACAGTGCTTACGTAAGTGCTACAACTGCCTGTAGCCTAATTGTATTACACAATTGACTATCAGTTAGCTATGGCGTAGCGCTACGCTGTATCGGCTACGTAACCGTACTTAATAGTCAATGCAGCAACCGTGCACAAATCATAGCCCAATTCTATCACACTATTGACTTGATTGGT
The DNA here is from genome assembly GCF_012273895.1 of Zerene cesonia. Classification (NCBI taxonomy): domain Eukaryota; kingdom Metazoa; phylum Arthropoda; class Insecta; order Lepidoptera; family Pieridae; genus Zerene; species Zerene cesonia. Next base: position 2,034,580 of record NC_052125.1, on the reverse strand, counting down.
AAGCTATCTGATAGCTACGCTGTATCGGCTACATCACCGTACTTAGTCAATGCTACAATCACGCACAAACCATAGCCCAATTGTATCACACTATTGACTTAATTGGTAAGCTATCTGATAGCTACGCCGTAGAGCTACGCTGCATCGGCTACGTCACCGTACTTAATAGCCAGTGCTACAACCGCGCACAAACTATAGTCCAATTCTATCACACTATTGACTTGATTGGTAAGCTATCTGATAGCTACGCCGTAGAGCTACGCTGTATCAGCTACGTTACCGAGCTGAATATCCGGCGCCGCACTCGCTCGTAGTCCCGCTCGCGTTGCTCTAACGACTTGCTACGCGGCGCATCCGCCCCGCTCCCGCCCGCTTCTAGCGCACCAGCGCCACAACGTTTTAGTATCGACCTGTAATTTATGATTTTTTCATGTAATTCTCAAAATGTACCTTATTGATTTAATGAAATTATATTGCATATATACGGCAATTAGAGGGCACACCGATAAGAGACAGACAATGGTACAATTTCTTTACAAAAACCAATTATTCTCAGTTACGTACCAAAATATTCTGAGTAAAAACTGATGAAAGTGTTATTATGTTTATACTAGACATAAGATAAATAATGTATTACCACTTAGAAGATAAGTTTAACTCAAAAAAGAAAAAAAATAAAAAAACTCACTTCGCCAGCGTGTCGTCATGTCTCCGAGGGGGAGATTTTGGGAAGGCTCTAGTACACCACTGCTTGAAACTGGTGCAAGGTATCCTGCCTCCGCTTGTACCTGAGAAATTGCCTATATATTAACATGTGAAGCAAGCACTTTGAACCTCTTGGATGTGGGAGTCAAGTACGCTTCAGCACGAACCAGCACCTCGCACCGGGGAAGTACCGCACCATTACAGATATTTGTCGTGAAATTATAGCGTGTGAATGCAACTGAATGGAGTTTCGTATGGCGAGTGGAGGAGCCGAAGGCCCGCATCCGTAACCCTATCCAGTCCTATCCTTACGGGAAATTGGACAAGGGGAAATGGGAAACTTGAAATGGGGAACGGAAAATGAGAAACTGGAAATGGGAACGGAAAATGGAGAACTGAAAATGGGAACGGAAAATGGAGAACAGGATGTGGTTACGATGGGAAATGGGGAACTGGAAATGGGGAATGGAAAAATGGCGAACGGGCCATGGGTAACTGGAACTGGGTAACAGGGGGCGAGCAACTCACCGCTCTTGGAGACGATGACGCAGTTCTTGTTGGTGTGGTCTATGTGGTGGGCGAGCTGGAACAGCGCGGCGCAGCGGTGCACGAGCATGCGGCCGTATGACGTCATCACCGGGAAGCGGACTATGCAGCGGCTGAAACAGTTCATTGATAGTAATAATAATTGCATAATTTTTTTCTAAGAAATAAAACTAAACCGCCTTCAAATTGACAGAACTGTTCCAAATTTAAATGGGTCGCAAAAAGAGGGGACAAGTTTGGACATCAATGGCGTGTGTGTGTGTGTGTGTGTGTTGTGTGTGTCTGTCTGTGGCATAGAAGGACCAATTTAGATGCGGTTTCGACAGTCAGTTTCCTTGCCCGTGGTTCCTGGTTCGTGGTTGATGAAAATTGATCAACGTCAATTCAATATCGTTATCAAAAGAAATGAATTCAAGATGGCCGACAACAAAAAATGAGTTGGGGGGAGGATGTCTAAATTCAAATTTTACTTTCTAACTAATAAAAGCAATCCAAACAGGCAAACAATTGCAGGCTGATGATGATGATGATGATGACGACGATAATGGATCGAAACAAAGCTCACCCAACGTCGTTCACCAGCGCGTGCAACTCCCTCTCGACTTTCAACAGCGTGATCCTATCTTTCGGGTTCTTGTTCAGCGTATCGCGTATAAAGTTGACCAACTCATGGTCGGATAACTCGGATTTCTCGTCTGAAAATACAATAAAAATAATAAGGATTCTGATTATTTATTTATGTCTGTCCGTTCGAATGATCGCACTTAAAATAATTGAGCAGAGTTTGAAACTGCGGAACATAATTTTGATGCGTTCATGAGAAACTAAATTTGTTCTCAAAAACCTTTTTTGTATATATAAGGAAATTAGAATGTATTTTCATGGGTCAACTGACACATGGCATATAAAGCTGAGTCTGGACTTTCTCACAGCTATAACACACAACAGCAAAGTAATCTATACCTTATATTATAAAGCTGAAGAGATTGTTTGTTTGAACGCCCTTATCTCAGAAACTACTAGTCCGATTTGAAAAATTCTTTCAGTGTTAGATAGCCCATTTATTGAGGAATTCTATAGGTTATATATGTGCCACGGGCGAAGCCGGGGCGGACCGCTAGTTTAGATACATACTTAGAAGAAAGAAAGAAAGAAATAATGTTTATTTAACACCACCACATTTACAGTTAAATTAAAATTAAAATTAAAAAGTGAACTTATGACTAAACGGTGTGGTGATAAAAAGGGTGACTACTCAGCATGTGCTACGCGTAATGCGCAGCGCTGATTTTCAGTAGCCCCTTGTTGGAGTGCCAGTCAGAAGAAATAAACATACATGCATACATTATATAAACAATACAAACATACTTATAGATATTTTAAAAGCAAATTGGTATTTAAACTAAATATTATATATATATATATATATATATATATATATATATATATATATATATATATATATATATACATAATTACATCTTCTCTCCTTAAATTGTCGTGTCTATGTGTATGTTTCTTCTTATTTCCTTCTTCTCTTTACAATGTTACAGATTTGCCTCTTTTTGTAAGTTGTTGTTTGTGTTCTTGTGTGTGAATAAAACGTTTGTCTATGTCTGTGTCTATGTCTTAAAGAACAGGTCCAGTTTTAATTTTCAATTTTATAGCATTCAAATGTTTTATAAACGAGAAATGTACAGCTCTAAGCGATAAGATTTTTTGATGCGTGTAACTACTGCGTGGATTTAAAAAAAAAAATCTCTCAACCTTGGTTACGTACGAGATAGTACTTGGTTAGTACGCCGGGGCGAAAAACTAGTACAACATAAATAATTGATATACATTTTAGTATTTTTAGTAATATGATAAATGAAATATATCTATACCTGAATCGTTTCCACTTAGAGATAGACTTTTTGGCTTTTCCTTTCGCTCCGGGCACCTGTGAATGAATAAAAAAATTACTTATTTGAATTATTAATACTAATATTACAAAGCTGAAGAGTTTGTTTGTTTGTTTGAAGGTCTCAGGAACTGCCGGTCCGAATTGAAAAATTATTTCATTGTTACATAGCTCGCATATTGAGGAAGCCTATAGGATATATATGTACCACGGGAGAAGCCGAGGCGGACCGCTAGTATTTTATAATAACAAATCAATAAAGATATAAATTAACTATCTCTACTTAGACATAAAAATGTCTACATTTACACTTTGAAATGTTTTATTTGCGGACAAAAATGAAGCAAGTATATTTATTGTTTTTCACAAAAAGCCCACCGACGGCCCTGTACAACTCCAAACACAAAAATAGGTCATCGAGTAACGGATAAAAAGATGAAGCCAAATTAACAACTTGGCATGAATTGTCAGTTCATCATCACCAGCCCATATATGTTCCCACTGCTGGGACTCAGCTCTCCTATGAGGGTACAGGTCATAATCCAGCACGCTGGCCAAGTGCCGGTTGGCAGATGTCACATGTCGTCGAACTTTTGACTCTCGGACATGCCGGTTTGCCTCACGACGTTTACCTTCACCGTTTTAAGTTAAACTGTCAGTTATAAGGGAACAAAGTATATCTCACCTACAGTAAAATATATTTTCATCGATATCAACGCTCTCCGTTTTTCCATTTGTACCTGAAAATTTTACATATTTATAAAAATGCGTAAGATATCATTTGATACAACTTCCTCTTAAACCAGTCTTTCTATTAAAAAAAAAAAAAAACTTATCAAAATCCGTTGCGTAGTTTTAAAGATTTAAGCATACATAGGGACAGAGAAAGCGACTTTGTTTTATACTATGTAGTGACATCAATTTATGAAGCACATTTTTTTAATAAATAATGAATTTGTAATTCACGATATAATTTAGTTTTTTGAGTATGTACTCTGTGGTAATACTTTTACCATTTCATTTGAGGTTAATACTAGTAAAATATTGTTTATAACAATGATCATATTCTTCGTAAGAGGTTAACGACTCTCCTAGGAAAAGAGGTACCGCTTCGGATACTAAAATAGAACCAACTAACAATTTCCTATTACATACAAAAAGAACGACATCAATAGGTTGAACACCAACAGACTTATAAAAACGTTATCTATCTAAAATGGCAGCTAATGTCCTAAAATTACCTATGTTCTCACAGTCTGAGCAATCGGGACAGTCCACCGAGCACACGATGCCCGAATCTTGCTTCATCGCACAGATGTTTTTCCTTTTACCCCTGGAAAAGAGAATAGAAATAATAATATAACAGATATGGAAAATCAGCGCCGAACACTTAGAAGTGGGTTGACACTGAGAATCAGAGCTGAGCAATTGTTAGTTGGGTGACACTGAAAATCAGCCTTGAGCAATTGTTAGTGGGGTGACACTGAAAATCAGCGCTGAGCAATTGTTCGTGGGGTGACAGTCAAAATCAGCGCTGAGAAGTTGTAAGTGGGGTGTTACTGAAAAACAGCGCTGAGCGCTCAGCGCTGTTGAAAATTGTGTGTTGTGAAAATTTTATTTCTTTATTGTAAATTTGCGATATTTATCACTTTCAAGTCTCTTTATTTCTAGCAAAACAAGGTTAGTAAGATTATTATATTTTTATTTCTCTATCAAATTGTGACCTGAGTCATGACCAGAGGTGCCGATTGCTTCTGGTTCGAATAATGTGATTATTGTTTTTAACTGCCTATTTTTAAGTTTTCTTATTATAACGATGAGGCCCTACATCATACTACTGAATGACAGTAATATAATTTGGCTTGCCTTTGCATGTTATATCCTAGTATTTTCTTGTGTTTGATTTTACGCGAGCATTATACATTTAGAAATTAAAAACTTTTTAACTGATTTTAAACGCGATTTATTCATTACATTATTAAACCGACGTTTCGAACACTTTACAGCGAGCGTGGTAACGGGTCTTCTCTCTTAATTATATAATGAATAAATTGCGTTTAAAATTCGTTAAAAAGTTTTTAATTTCTTAATGTTATATCGTGTTTTGTCATTTATACTGAACTGTTAGCTAAAAACATCATAAATCGCACCCCACCACCACACCACTCACCTACAGTGCGGACATGCGCACTTGCCGCACACGCACGTCACCCTCGGATTGTACGAGAGGAAATCCCGCGACGAGTCCGAGTGCGGCCGCTGGCCGAGCCACCGGCGCGTGCGCAGCCGCTGCTCCGTGTAATTGTCCACCTCCCAACCGCCAGACGTTATCTGCGAATAGGGGTACCCACATGAAACATGAGACATGAAGATGAATGGAGGGAGGGATAGAGAAGGTAAATGATTTATATGAAAAATAGATGAAAAGGGGAAGGAGAAACTTCTAGAAAATACGGGATAAAACGATTAAGCATGACGAATACTCAAACATACCAACTCAAGCATTTCTTGATACGACCAGAAGTATTCTCTTCTAGAAGTCATTTTTTTATTTGAAATTTCATCTGAATTAACAGTGAAATACCGCCGATTCGGAATGCGGTTTCTACCGATAAGAGCCGGCAAAAAACCTCTGTAGTTTCCATTACGATATCATATAAATTTCACATTTATATTTTACTAGCGGTCCGCCCCGCGCTTCGCCCGTGGTACATACAGAGCCTATAGCCCTCCTCAATAAATGGGCTATCTAACACTGAAAGAATTTTCAAATCGAACCAGTTGTTTCTGAGATTAGCGCGTTCAAATAAACAAACAAACTAACTCTTCAGCTTTATAATATTAGCACAGATGCTTATTAGAAATCTGTGCCTAAGACTGCGGCCGCACTACGGTTTTTTCCAACATAACCACGCTGAATTCGCTAAAACCTCACCTGTATCTGCACCGGCAACTTCTCCTCATCACAGATGACGCTGGTGGCGCACCTCGCAGTGCGCCCCCCCTCCCCTTCCCCCTCGCTCTCCGCAGCCTCCGGGCTGGGCGGGTAGGGGGAGGCGGTGCGCGGGGGCGACGCGGACTCGCGTATCGCTTGGCTGCGCACGAGCTGTTTCGATTTGAAACTCTGGAATTGTTTTTTTTCGTCGTTTAATGCATTTATTTTGCAAGTTAATTTTAGTTTCAATTTTTCACAGTTCTTAGAGTAAACCAAATCAACAAACAAAATTTTATCAAATTTCAGCCATTCTCGAGTTACAAATATTGTAAAAACCAGACATTCTTTTTAAGAATATAAATTTTACAAGGAATCCGTTACTTTGTTCGAGTTCTTCTTCTTTAAGTTTATTATTGCTCACAGGTATTTCTGCTATATTGAGAATCAATCCCGTATCCCGTGGGAAAATCGGTATAAAAAGTTGCCTATATGTTATTCCAGTTGTTCAGCTACATACTTACCAAATTTCATTGCAACTGCTTTAGTAGTTTTTGCTTAAAAGAGCAACAAACACACACGCATCCTTACAAACTTTCGCATTTATAATATTAGTAGGATAGGATAGTAGGACTACTAGGATTTACATTGATTACCGCCAATCAATTAGCTGATATAAAAATAAAGGCTTTTTATTCTATTAAATCTACAAGGGAAGTAGTTGAAGGTAGAAAAATATGTCTCATATTTACCCTATTCCTAGTGAGCTGACCATCTTCACTGGAGCAATTCTTTTCTACGTCTGTATTCTCCATTATAATAATATTTTACTGAAAAAGAAATAGCCATACTGTAAGAAAATCAATATAATATAATAAAACTCGGTTTAATGCTACAGGCAACTAAAATATCTGTATCATTTACGTATACGTAAGGAAAATATTAAATCTTAGCGATCCCAATCAGGATAATGAGATCATGTCATGAAATTATTGTATTGTCACCGATCCTTGATAAGTGTTTGAAGTTTGAATTAAATCGTTTCGTTAAAAGCGGTTCAAAATCGAGTCTAAAGGAATAAATAGTTCACATACAAACATACAGGTAAAGCTAATAAAAATAAAAGCATGCCAAATGACTTTATTTTTATAATTGGTTACCATGTAACAAGGCAAACGCAAAAAATTTGCAAAAATTTGCATTTTGCCCTTAATCCGAAAGGGGTCACTAGAACGTGGTGTATTTATCACACTACCCCCACTTATCTGCAATATTGAGTTATTAACATTGAAATGCTTATTTCGCTATTTTTCTGAGTATAGAACATATTATGCGAGTGTTCCAATATCGACGTATTATGGACATTATTTTCTCGTACTGTCTGTGCGTCCAATTCCAACATACGATCTCAATATAAAATCTACAAATTACGATTGTTAGTTCGATGTACATCGCATGCTTGTTTAAACGTGTAAAACGATAAAGCGATCGAAAAGTCGCCATGTATTCGAAACCGTCAATATAATCTGCCGATTACGGATCAGAGTTAGTTACTCGGTGTAACTATTTCTGTATAACATCAAAGGCCATTTTTTTTTAATTATACCTAATGAAATCGTCGGAGCTGTTAAAACGGCGCATAAACCATTTTTATTGTAGTTTCTGCTACGTTTAAGTTTATTACGCAAAAATATTTTAAACTTCAGTGAAACATGTAAGACATAAGAAAATCCTTTATGGATTTTTATTTATTTGAGTAAAATTTACTATAAAACTAGCTGTGCCCTGCGGTTTCACCCGCGTAAGTCTGTTACCCGTAGGAATATCGGGATAAAAAGTTGTTATATGTTATTCTAGTTATCCTGCTGTCTACGTACCAAATTTCATTGCAATCGGTTCAGTAGTTTTTGCGTGAAAGAGCAACAAACACACACACATCTTTACAAACTTTTGGATTTATAATATTAGTAGGATAGGATAGGATATCGCTAGACTGTTGACGTGTGTAGCGTAACCAACAATTGTATTCTAAATGTATCAACGATTACTTAAATTTTACCCAGGAAAAGGTATACCTAATTACAGGTTTTAATGAAAGAACCAATAATATTGTCTCGCTCACTCTTATACAGAGCATACGTAAGGAATTTATAGTCCCGGCGATCCTAATAATAATGTCCTGAACATTATCGACTCTTGAAATCAAACAGAGTTCGAATTAAACCTATCCCTATTTGTCAAAATCTAGTCTCAAGGAGTCCGCTACATACGACCATACGGTTAATGCTAATAAAAGCGCGCTCACAACTCACCTCATCCAAAAAAAGAGAATGACTACCGAAAAATTCCGTATTAACAAAGAGATTGGACCTAATTGAAGGCAACTATGACTACTGATTAAAGCTGGCGTTCCCCTCGATCTGTAAGCTCGTTACGGCGTTCTGATTGGACGGCGCGGGGAACATGGTCCGGTCGTCAAGCGATCTTCAACCTGTGCTTCTTGACGATGGTGGACGCCATCAATCTGAAACGGTGGACACTTCTGTTAGATACGCACACTAAGTTAAGGCAAGCTGGAGATGAGGACAGGGGCCTCCCCCATTGGGAGCATTCGGGTCTCCCCGACACTTTACCGTGGCAAAAGATATCCTGCGGGCTTATTATTATTGTTATTAGTATTTATTATAACTGCTATGCTTAGCAACATTGGAATTAGTGCTGCTTTAAGACGTTACAGTAACCTAACTGTATATACCATACAATGGAGTTTTTTTTTTAATACAAAAAAAAATTATTACGAGGCGGGATTCGAATCCGCGTCAATCATGACAAACCATGTCAACGCCAAGCCTCTCGGTCATCTGTCATCCCGCCTCAGTGATCGAATTTCTTCTACCCTTTCGATTTCATGTGCCCTTAGGCGCCCCATATGTCTCATTTATAAAGAATTTCAATACTATAAAACTAAAAAAAATATTTATCTTGACCACTATATATAAATTATTACCTTAAAGAAAATCAACAAAAAGTATATATTTATATAATTCAATACTCTTACTAACTGCACTCAAACAAAATCGAAAATATAAAATCCCCCTTCTGTCAATCAACACTCGCCCCTTACCCAGGTAAAGAGAAAAAAAAAACACAAACCAATACCGCGAACGACCTCGACCCAGTCCAAGGACTTGCGTACTTCGCTATTAGTGCTTACTTATAGATATAATAGCTATTCACCTAGACTTCATCCGTGGTACATATATAGCTTATGTCACTCAGTGAAATTGCAGCTTTCTATCGGTAAAAGAATTTTCGAAATCGTTCCAGTAGTTTTCGTGTGAAAACAATCCAAACATACTTCTACATACAAATCCATTCATTTCTTCATATTATTAGTATCTAAGATATAGATTTTCTAGAATTTCTTTATGCCTAGACCCATAGTAACTGCGGCACGCTGCGTCGCATACATTATATGCGATATAAACACATAAACAAAAGTGAGGGAAACAATATATTATGGCTATCGCTCTTCACACGACATCGCGAAATATGCACGTTTCCATTGTTGCGGCAGTTACCTTGTATGAGACATTGTTTTATCAACCGACTTCAAAAAAGGGAGGCGGTTATCAATTCGACTGTTTTTGTTTGTGTTTGTTTGCTACCTAATAACTTTTTAGTGGGGAAACGACTTTTGCGATTATTTATTTATTTACTTTTTTATTAATTTTTTTTTTTGAAAGTTTGCGCCTACCATGTGGCCCCGTCTAAATTTGGTCTAGTTCTGAAAATTGGAAGGCTAAACCGTTTTTTTATTCAAAATAATTATTTCCCTAAATACATTACTTGCTGTGGTCAGCGTGGTCAAAATAATTCATCCCCTATTTTATATACCTGGGAGTAGAATTTGCCAAAATACTTTCTTATCGGACGCCTACATCACATTGGCGATCTGGATGCCAAATATCAGCACTATCAATGAAGAAGTTAGGGCTGTACGTTCATAGATCAGTCAGTCAGTCAGTCACCTTTGCGTTTTATACACTAGAATGAGACAATACTTTTCTTAAATATTAATGTATTTCTCTAGTGTATGATTATGCATTTAGATATTACTAATTATTAATTTGAATATCGAACACTTTACAGTGAGCGTAATTACGGACAACATCGCCCGTTAAACAAACCCTCTTACTTATTAATGTGTTTTTGTATTGAAGCGGATAAAGTTCATAACAATGTTTATAGTAGAAATGCTTTTACTGAACACAGCTTATTATTTTAGCTTATATTATTTTAGATGGACCATTCAGGAGCGGTTGTATGGTAATATACTGATCCTCGTGATCAAAATTTTTCTATTCTTTCAGAATATCCCTCATTTATAAAGCATTTCAGTGCTATGAAACAAAAAAAATTAAAAGACAATATACTTCTGATTGTTTACGTACGTTGTAGTAGATTAAAACATTTGTTTGAAACACAGTCAACGATTCATTTCAACGACCCTAACTATCATTAGCTATACAGTAATTGTTACACTTATAAATGTAATTAAGGATCATTATAACACATTTATTAAGCTAACATATAATTGATCTGTGTGTTAAAGCAGTGGTGGTTCAGTGGTGAGAACCTCGGACTTCAAAATCGATAAGTCGGGGTTCGAGACCGGGCGAGCGTGCAGGAAATAAATTGGTTAGTCAATTTATCTGCACATGTGGATACCATCACTACTGCTTAAAACGGTGAAGGGGGAAACATCGTGAGGAAACCGGCGTGTCCAAGAATCAAAAGTTCGACGACATGTGGCATCTGCCAACCCGCGCTTGGCCAGCGTGGAGGATTATGGCCTGAACCCTCATAGGAGGCATGTGTCCCAGCAGTGGGAAAATATATGGGCTGATGACGACGATACGATAATTGATCTGAACGGATAGTAAAATAAATTTATCTCTCACAATATTTACAATATAGAATAGGTAGATAAACGCTGTCTGTGCTGTGCAACACTAGCACGATACGTCTTTATCGTATCGTGACGAATGGCAGTGGAAACGAACTTAACCGTGACCCAGCACCAAGGCCTCGCTGTCAAGTGTGATGGCATGCAGTAACACTTTTCGTTTCATATTTTAAATGAACGACTCATGGGGGAGGGCAGCAAATTGACTTTTACTCTTATAATTATTTCAATTCTTTCATCGATTCATGTTCTGTGTTACCCGTAATTAAACCGTTTAGAAATTAAGAACAATAACAAAAAAAAAACATTATAGTCATACTAGCTGCGCCCCGCGGTTTCACCCGCGTAAGTCCGTATCCCGTAAGAATGTCGGGATAAAAAGTTGCTTATATGTTATTCCAGTTGTCCAGCTGTCTACGTACCAAATTTCATCAAATTCTCTCAAACTCTGTTCAAACAAAAGCCCAACCGCTGGATTCCCAAAGCATTAATCGACAGATCTTCAAACTGCATCTATCGCTTTTACATCCGGAGCATCCACTTTGAACCCGTGAAAAGAAACCAAGCAACAGCGAGCGTGCATACAAATACAATAAACCAAAGAGGATTTAGCCCCACAAAGGGCACAAGTACACAATGATAACCAGAGAAACCCTACGAGGGGATACCCTATCTTAGTGTTAGGGTATCAGGACCGTTGTCATGGCAACGCGCCGGAACCGACGGTGAACCTATGAAACTCGACCTTGGATACGGCATATGGACATGGCGATTTCTTGGCATGTGCTCAATGATTCCCACCATAGTGACGGGACATGTCTCCGTGTATCGAATTGCTGGAGACACTTCGACGAACTTTCGTTTTGAACTTTAGATGATTTGTAGATTACAATAGTATATTATATATGTTTAGTATCAAAAAAAAACAACGAAATATAAATACTTCGCTGGTTTATTCAGGAGTTTATTTTTTTCAATACCAACGTAGATACCTAAAAAGATTCTGAAAACAACACGCAATCATTTGAATGAAAACATATCTTTTAGAAGATCATGATTTGTTTTTTCTTTTATAGTCTTTCAACCAACTTTAAAAGTAAGTAATTGTTACACGAGTTCATACCTTGTTACCGCATCAAAAATTGCACATCACCATTCCTTATTCACGGTGATTTTAACTTAAAATGAGGGTAGACAAAACTGGTACTATATCCTGCACAATTCAGATTAACGGTCGCTTTTCACGACACCTGATTACTGACCCTATGGGCTAATAATAGAACGCTAAATGCGACCCTATAAGAATCGTACAGTTCATAATGTTGCATGATTTCGACTAATTACCGTTATCGTTTGCGATGCTATATTCAAGTTTATCTTCCAAAGCATAAGTATCAAAACCGTTTGCAGGTATCGTTGAAGGGTGAAGCGGTTAAACGAGTGGACATAGCGATGGTACGCCACAGAAATTGTGTATTGTGAGACCTAATTTTAAACACTAAAGTCTCGATAGCGTTTTGTAACAACAGCTGTGCAAAAATTCAAAAGCACCTGGTGATTACAAGAATGCTAGTGCAAAACATACGATTGATAGACTTATTCTATAACCCTTCTAATATCATAAATGCGAATGTAACTCTGTCTGTCTGTCTGTCACGCTTTCACGCCTAAACCACTGAAGCGTTTTGGATGAAATTCGGTATAAAGATAGAACGGAACTTGAGAAAGGACACAGAATTCGTTTTATCGCGAAAACAATGGTAGAAGATTGGAATAGGGGACGAAATTTTGTATGAAGTTCCTTATTGCCATAAAATCATGTAAGATTCTTTCACACCTGAACCAAGTAACCAATTTGGACAAATAGTCTAGACCTTGGGAATACCTATAGGCTACTTACTCTTTACCATGTCGCACGATATAACCGTATTACAGAAGGCTAGTCCAACGATAAAGTAATGGCTTTATACTAATTCTTTTCATTTAAATCGCTGTTTTCGTAAACAAACGAACATCATATCTATTTGGTTGTTTAGAGCTGTCAAATATTGACGTGAGTGCGTCAATCCAAAATATCGTCATAAAATTTATATAGAACTTTCAGAGCTTTGCATGTGGGAGTCGGCGTGAATTGAACCAGCTCGCACCGGGGAAGTACCACAAT
>NC_052125.1:2016095-2020361 GCF_012273895.1 Zerene cesonia | reverse complement strand
TCAATTAATCTTACCGACTCGCGTTTGTCTAAATCTTAGCTAAACATCGCATTATGGGTGTGAATTTGCACGCCCCCATGGCTCGTTAGGAGATTGATGATGGAGATGCGAGTGGCATCGATACACAGTATTGAATAAATCTAAATATCCTACTAATCCTACTAATCCTACTAATATTATAAATGCGAAAGTTTGTAAGGATGTGTGTGCGTTTGTTGCTCTTTCACGCAAAAACTACTGAACCGATTGCAATGAAATTTGGTATGTAGATAGCTGAACAACTGGAATAACATATAGGCAACTTATTATTCCGATATTCCTACGGGATACCAACTTGCTTAAATATAAAGTTTAAATTAAATCTATACGATTGAAGTGGGTCAAAAAATATAGTTGAAACAATTACAAGCGTTATAACAAAAACTTCCCTCCGTTTCTTCCTTTGTATGCTCTAATTACTACGTAAGGTACGGGATTTTTCTTATATATAGTGGTTAAAAAAATGTTTATATGATAAAACATTCATAATATAGTATGTATATAATCAGAATTGCACCCGTGCGGAGCCGGGTTAGGTCGCTAGTAGTCAATAAACAACTTTATCGTTATGACAATGTGATACATTATATTGTAATGAATTGTTCTATTATATTGATATTTAGAATTAATAAAAAGTACATTACGGATAGTTCAACTGAAGCGAATGTACCAATTTCAAAAGATTCCTTGTTTAGCATACACAAAATGTAAATCCATTCAGTCGACCACAACACCGGACGAAACAAACACACAAAAGCCGCCATATACAGTTACCTAGATGGGCATCCTGGATCGATGATAAGCTTAGGTGAGCTCAGCAGTTCAGTGGGTCGCCGGGATGGCCGCGGGACTGTGACCCGCCATATATAGGTCACCGTGCACCGATCATTACGGGTTTGCCGCCATGTAGTGCATATTTTAGTGTGATTGAACTTTGTCTAGTATGGCATCGCGTTTGAAATATTCTTTTAACATTAGAAGGCTAAAGGCGAGGGGTTTCACCATTTGAATATGTTACTATACGTAATACTATACTATATTATACGAAAATACGTTTATTATGACACATACAGGTAAATATAACAAGGTAATTATTATACTTAAAATATATATGTGCCTTAATTAGGCCCGCCACTCAGCGTACCAACACTGATTTTCAGTGGATGCCTTATGCCTTATGGACAGCGGATGTGTTCATGCTCAAACTACATATTAAATTTATGAATGTTTTGTAAAATATAATACATGTATAATTATAATACATTTCTAAATAATAATACTAATAATAATGATATACAATATTTTTAGTTGAATATACATAATATTTACATTTATTGCTGTCTATTAAATACATTTTGGCATTTATTTTCGTGTTTTTTTTTTTTTTTTGTAAATATTAACTGAAAGATAAGCTATGGTGTACATATAAAAAAGCTGTGAAATCTGACCTTCATCTTTACCGAGTAATGTAGGTAATAAAAAAAATTGTTCGACTGTCTGTTTTTGCAGGTATCAAAAATACAGTACAGTTAATACAGTACGAGCCTCTTTAACTCAATTTACTACTAGAGGTCTAATAAACTTAAAATATTGTCTCAATTAGTTAATCAGTTCATTAGTTAGCATAAAATAATCTCTCTCTGCTTGTATTTGGTACAGATAGATAGATTATAGTCTGGATTAGCACATAGGCTTCTTTTTACCCGTGAACCACGCGAATGACGCATCGGGTTACAGCTATCATAGTTATTATAGTTATTTTATTAAATAATCGACTCAGATCTTCATAAAATGCTCCTTTTTGATGCTACTAATATTGTAAATGGAAAAGTTTGTAAGGATGTGTGTGTGTTTGTTGCTCTTTCACGCAAAAACTACTCAACCGATTGCAATGAAATTTGGTACGTAGACAGCTTGACAACTGGAGACAGCTGAACATTGGCAACTTTTTATCCCGACATTCCTATGGAATACGGGCTTACGCGGGTGAAACTGCAGGGCGCAGCTAGTAACCTATATATAGTCGGCAAGCCACGCTGCAAATTTAGCATATCATATTTGCGGTCCAACTTTTACAAAGGTTAAAAATAAGTGTATCAAAAGTTTGATACAATCAGCTGAAGTTCCATTGGTGCACCGGACTGTGGTCAACTTCCAAGTACATAAACATAACATATAGCATACAACTGGAATTTTTTTCACATTCGGGGACACAAGACACTGATAGAATTGTCAACAATGACAATTGCTTTGGGACCGAAACAAGTCAAAGCAATTAGGCATCCTCTGTTCGTTTGGACACCAAGCGAGGCTTGATTGCCAGCACAGAAGGCTAATAATCAACTTGGCTGATAGGCAAAATGCCAAAATTGAATTCTGGTGATTTGAAAACGTCGAATTCTGGGTTTTACATACAACTTGCTAGATATTTCCATAATAGTTTAGATTAGCTTGAAAACAAATATAAGGTGTACAGTGTGTTATTTCTACAGTAATTGTATTCATAGATTTGCACATTTGCACAAATTATAGACGTTTCAATGGTGTCCAGGTTGTCCAAGGGTTAGTAAAATCTATACAATTCCTCAATGTGATCAACTGATTGATTCCTATTGATTCATCCATAAAACATTTTCTTCGACACACTAGTGTCCAAGATTGTCAAGTTATTGTTTGTAAAAGTTTTTATGCTCTTACCACATATAATATAGACATTGCATATCATCCTATCCAAGCATAGCATCATCCCTATACGCCACTTATTTTATATTAATAAATCTTTCCCATGTACGTATTATTCATTTTTTTTCCTTGCGAAAATTTTAATTAAAACGCCAATATTTTTGATACTAGATGTGGAGTGTTTATTATAACACGTCCTTCTAGGCCCACAGTACGACATTGACTGAACCACTAAACACAACATGCTAGTAAATAAAATTGATATACATTTAAAAATACCCGCATAAGCTACAATTTAATACAAGGCTTATACAATACTTGACCCCATGATCGACAATAGACCAAAGAGGTGGGTTACGCAATATTTAGATATACCCACCTAATTGTACTAGACTACAGGCCCATGTTGAAAAAATTACGGGTCATTTGAACCACCAGGTGACCTATCTAGAACGATATAAGAGCATAAAATTATAAGATTCAGCACTATGCCGTCACTTGTAAGCTGTCCAACTGAGTGCAGGTGAGAATTCAAAAGTACAGGTAGAGTGAGTACATTTTGGTCACATATTTTTGTACGGCATTCTTACCACCGATAGATCCATTAAAAATAATAAGAAAACGCGCAGTGCCGTAAAAAAATGGTGCGCCACAAAGTCGGATTTTTATTTTATTTTCCGACAATTACCGGGCTAAATTTGGTCATTTGATTTTGTACGGCATCTGCGTCATACTATTTCAATACTGCTTCTAATCCATTATTCCGCGACGCCGTACAAAAATCATGCGACAAGGGGAGAAAATAGACAGTTGCAATCCCCTCTCTTTCCGTAGTCCAGGGGGTGATTTGACACAACATGAAATAAATTTATTTTAAAAGTATTTTATGCAAAGATAATATTTTTTTGTGTGCCGTACTTTTTCGTTGGTTCAAAGAGGAAAAAAAACTGAAAAAGAAAAAATCCAAATAACGAAATATTTTTTTCAATTAAAAAAAACACAAAAATTGTTACATGTCTGCTAATTTCAGTATCATATGTACTCGCATATTTTTGGATAACAACTGATTCCGATACTGAATAATTGAAATAAAAACCATATTTTTTATTATCATTATTAAATTTATCGAATTTTTCTAAAAAAATGATTGTTTTATTAATTCACATCATTACAATGAAATAAATTAATTATATGTATGTATCAATAATGTTTGAAGTATGTATTAAACCAAAAAGTATATAAAACTATTGATACTGGGATTGAAAGTTTCGATTGTTGGACATGATATACACACCATTTCAGTTCAGTTAGACGTCATAGTGATTTTATCATATTATCAATTGTTCTCTTCAAAAATATGTTAATGCCGTACTGTATCAGATGGCCATTAAGTACCCTTAAAATTGTAGCGTCACTTTCATCACTCTAAAAGATATGGTCTGCATAAATATGTACGGCATCTTTTTGTCCTAATTTATCTATGTTAATACTATTTAAAACAAGGGATAAAATGTAGAAAACTGCTATATTTCATTAAACTATGAT
>NC_052125.1:2009526-2015095 GCF_012273895.1 Zerene cesonia | reverse complement strand
CTTTTGAATTCTCACCTGCACTCAGTTGGACAGCTTACAAGTGACGGCATAGTGCTGAATCTTATAATTTTATGCTCTCATATCGTTCTAGATAGGTCACCTGGTGGTTCAAATGACCCGTAATTTTTTCAACATGGGCCTGTAGTCTATACCAGATGGCCACTGAAGATACTCGAGAACTAGGTGATAAAACATCACACAAATCCACACCTTACGCAGAGGCGCTAAAGACCTATTTCCCAAGAAAATATGCTGAATTAATTCAAGGACGCGGCGTATCAAGGTCGGACAGGTTTCCAAGAAAATAATCTCTAACAATAAGACCATAAGATCGTTAATGATTAAGCAAACGCCGGTCGGGTTGCGCTGAATGGTGCTCATTTAGGAATATTAGTGAGAAATACATGAAAATTACAGCTGTGAAACTACTACCGGTTTGTATTATGGCGGTGAGCATTTAAAGAATAGAATCACATGGAATATTTTAACAACACTGAAATATTTATGGTAATAGATGGTAGAACATCGTGTTGGTAATGTTAAAAAAACACTATACGTACTGATGTTAGAACTTGAATACAAAAATAGTGAATGCAATCCAATTAAAGAACTAGAGTATAAATTCATTATGTGAAAGACTAGCGGTCCGCCCCGGCTTCGCCCACGGTACATATATAGCCTATAGCCTTCCTCAATAAATGGGCTATCAAACATTGAAAGAAATTTTTCAAATCGGACCAGCAGTTCCCGAGATTAGTGCGTTCAAACAAACAAACAAACTCTTCAGCTTTATAATATTAAGTATAGATTTGAAAAGGCTATTACCATGCAGCCACATTTCTTCGGAACATTTTAATATGTACCCGGGGTCAAAGAGCTAGTTACTGATAATATAAACATTAAATCTATCTTTCTATTTACTATTATAGCTAACTAGCATACCCGGCCACGCGTTGCTGTGGCGGAATTAAAAATATTAAGATTATAAATTATTGGGATGATTAATCGAAATAAAAACATAAGATATAGTATATAAAGGTATATCCAATCCAATTAAAGAAAAAAAAAAAAAAAAAACTTAAGGAAGTTGGACCAAATTACACATAAAATGCCAAATTTCATCAAAATCGGTTGAGTTGGTGAAGAGTTCATTGGGAACATACATCATGACACTGGATTTCCATATATTAATATTAATAGCATTATTAATATTAATAGCTCCGAATTAAAAGGATATAGTTAAGGACAATCATCATCATCAGAGGTATGAATCACTCTAGTAAAATGTTTTGCGAAAAACATAATCGATTTCCTATTAACTCGTTGTGTCCATATTTAATTACATTTTCCATATATTATGATAGTTATGGACTTTTCCATACTTAACGAGATTTACTTAACGAGGACCTTATGCCTCTCCAAATGTTCACGGGCGGTGGTAGCGCTTACCATCAGGCGTCCCACCAGCTGCATTGCCGACATGTGACATAAAAAAAAGACACAAACAACGCAGGTACACCCTCCGCATCCAGTGTAAATTAAAACACAAGACACTGTCCACAAAACCACAACCAGCACCAACAAGAACATCAATGTAAATACCCACATTTACCAGGACAATTGCCATCCAATAAACGGCCACTGCAAGCGAGACCGCGTGCGCGTGCGCGGTGTCCCGATAACCCGTAAACCGCGTACCAACCTACCTACCTACCTACCCACCTAATCAGTACGTAGCCATCCTCCATCCAACTATTTTCTTGTGCTTGATTTCATGCGATTGTTATACATTTAGAAATTAAATACTATTTAACGATATTAAAACGCGATTTTTTTATCATTATATTATTTAATCCGACGTTTCGAACACTATACAGCGCGCGTGATCACAGTGTAAGCCAGTCACTACTCAGTATAAAACAAAATCGCTTTCCGCCGCCTGTGCATATGTATGGTTAGATCATTAAAATAACGCAACAGATTTTGATGGGGTTTTTTTTTAATAGATAGAGTGATTCAAGAGGAAAGTTTATAGGAATAATAAGATAGGGTTGAAAGGGGTTTCAATCCGATTTTAACGCGTGCGAAGCCGCGGGCCAAAAGCCAGTAATATAGGACAGTACAGTCTGAACATTTTCATAACAATGTACACAAACACACACATATTATTAGTAGAATATTAGTAGGATAGGATTTCAGTTTGTTTTAATCAAGATATTGAATCGAAAAATAACAGTCGACTACAACTCTTGAGTGGTTTTCTTGTTGAAATAATGATTTCTTGAAATTATGAATTTGAATAGTGGCAAAGTTGCTTGTAATAACTTGAACTAGTCTATTTGAAATAACACGAGAGAGCTTGTTCGTCTGAAATCCATAGATTCAAATTAATTTCTCGTGTTATAAAACCTTGCAAAATAAATAGACGTCAAACCTAATTTAATCGCGTTCTATCCGTGTGCATTCACACGAAATCAATATGTGAGTAGATAACATAACAGTTTATAATGACAGTTGGACAACTGGAATAACATATAGGCAAATTTTTATCCCGATATACCTACGGGATACGGAGTTACGTGGGTGATACCGCGGGGCGCAACTAGTTGATACTGTAAAGATATAGTTGTTGCAGACATTTAAATAGATAATAGGCAGACGTTTAAGCATAGCAACAAAGAAAGGAAGATGGAGATCAATTTATTGTGTTGAGAAAGCAACAGCGCACAAGAGATAATGATTAAGATATAGAGACGGGTTGATTGGAAACTAAGGTGAAATGTTTGTGATAAATTATAAGTATACTAGCTGCGCCCCGCGGTTTCACCCGCGTAAGTCCGTATCCCGTAGAAATATCGGGATTAAAAGTTACCTATGTGTTATTCTAGTTGTCCAGCTATCTACGTACCAAATTTCATTGCAATTGGTTGAGCAGTTTATGCGTGAAAGAGTAACAACATACACATACACATACATCCATCCTCACAAACTTGCGCATTTATAATATTAGTAGGACGTAGGATATAATCAATCGCTTTCACAAAGCCCATAAACCACTATTTCTACACAAAAGATTAAGCAACCGTAGCCGAACTAGGACTGTCCTCTATTGCGGCTCACAGCACTATCTCCCCCGTGTTGCGTTTGATCGCATTTCTCAAGCGCTAGCGCAATAAAGAAAGAAAGAAAAAAAAAGAAATATTGTTTATTTAACACCACCACATTAACACACAGTTAAATTAAAATTAAAAAGTGAACTTATGTCAAAACGGTGTGGTGCTAAAAAGGGTAACTACTCAGCGTGTGCTACGCGTAATGCGCAGCGCTGATTTTCAGTAGTTGGGAGTTGTTGTTGTTTTTTGTGTGCCCCTTGTTGGAGTGCCAGTCAAAAAAATAAACATACATAAACGCTCCGTAAATACTCGACGCCCGCCCCACGTTTCCTGCGATACGAAAATATTGAACGCCGGCAAGGTCGCGACGTTTCGCGGCTCGAATGAATGAAACCACGCGGCGCGCATAGCCCAGCGCACTTCCGCAGGACGGACGCTACAAGACCACCAGAAGGAATGCTGCTCGCACGTCATACGAAATGGGCGACGTCACGCGACGCGCGTCTCAAGCTGCGACTGATTCTGCGAGAGATTTAGCTAGCTAATGTGGACCGTTTCTATGGAACAGCTAGCACTACATAGTATAAGACAAAGTCGCTTTCGCTGTCCCTATGTATGCTTAAATCTTTAAAACTACGCAACGGATTTTGATGGGGGTTTTTTTAATAGATAGAGTGATTGAAGAAGAATGTTTATATATACAATAACACATTAAACTACTCCGAAATAACGCGTGCAAAGCCGCTGCCGAAAGCTAATATTAAAATATAACGCGGTTTCAGCCATCATCATCAAATAGATTACATCGCAATATTACAGTCACGATAAAGCTTCAGTCGTAACCTATATAGATTTATTTCCGTGCCTTACATTTTAGACATTATATAAAATTAATTGCGTTTATAAAACTATTTATGTAACGTCATCTCAAAATTGAAATGCGTAAGTTTTCTTATCAGTTTAAAAATAAATTACAGGCGTGTACCAGCAACGTATGACGATACAGACTAACAGGTTTAAAATTATTACTTATCGAATCATAATTGTTTTAAAATATATATACAGATCTATCCCTTGCTGAGCTATCAAGCGATCAGATCCGCAGCATCCGAGTGTTAACGATACCAGAAATATTCTGATAGACAGTTAGTCAATTCTACCATCACCACCCGATATCTCTCGTCCTTGAAACCCCAACATGTGTTAGAACGTGCGAGAACACGTCAGAGCGATCTTCACAGTCGCTATTTTTGCACCTGACTCGGTCGCGTCACTGACGGATTCCTGCAGCGTAGAAAAAAATACATGCGGGCATATTTATACACGCCAGTTTGATTTACATCGCGGTTTATTGAGGAAAATGTTATAATAACTCATGTACGATCGCGGCGATTTAGACGGAACGGACATCTAAATGCATTTACGTAAAGCTCGTCGTTATTAATTGCGACAGTGTACATTGCTTGTTCTGTAACGGAATTTATATTTGAGAGAGTTCCACCCACGAGCTGTGTACTTCAAAACGAGCAGTTCCCGTAATGTGTTTTATCTCCCGTGTCTTGTGCAGTCTGTATATTTTATACCGATCAGTTTTATTATACATATATTTACTATTCATACTCTAGGATTCTTGGAATCCACTTGGCATATTTGTAAATACTTTCATAAAGCTTATTACATTGGAAAGGACAGTGCGTTTCTCTGCAGATTAAAGATGACGTTATCCAATACATGGTAAGTTCTTTCCCTTTCTCGTTACAAATTTAAACAAGGAAGCGATGTACAGCATATTATCAAACCCAATCTGTAATTTTTTTGGATTGTTATCCAGTATATAAACCGGCCTTAAGCCGTTACCTATGATGAATAAAAAAGGCACCACAATAAAAATTCATCAGATTTATTTCAGAAAACGCCCTCGCCGATTATATCGCTTCGATTCACTTGATATATTTATATTCGAAACGTGAATTACTTTAACACAGGTGACGCATCCGCCGGCGCCCTACTGACATATTGAATAAACTCCGTGATACAAGAACAATCTCTTCTAATTCTGGTGCAGAGACAATGTTAAGCTTAAACATACATTAATGTATGACCAGCGAGTTCGTAACTTGCAATATTAAGGGTTACAACCAAGAAAAGCTGGTATCTTCCGAGGATAATTATTAGACTATCGCCAAAAGAGAATTGGTACGATAGGGATTAGGACAATACAGGATGTCCAGGGCATTCTGCGTTTGTTCCAAACGGCTTTCCGCAAACTCAACCGATTTTGATGAAATTTAGCATTTTATGTGTAATTTGGTCTAACTTGAGATATAGGATAGTTTTTCTTAATCTTAATATTTTTAATTATTACTCAGGCTTCAATATATTTATTTATTTATTTATTTATTTATTTATTTATGCTTTATTGTTTTGGAATAATTACAAATTGAGACTTAACCTAG
>NC_052125.1:1968020-2008526 GCF_012273895.1 Zerene cesonia | reverse complement strand
TAATGGAGACAGGACTCCGCCTTGCGGAACACCAGCACTTACATCACACCATGATGACGCAAGCTCATCTACATATATAGTATATATTCGAAATGAAATTTTAATAAATATAACAAATATTAATATGAATATTTATTTATATAATTTCGATAATGTAAACGAATCAAACAATTACGATATAATTGTAAATACATTAATGACTAATGTAAATGGCATCGGAAAGCTTTCCGCTCCGAAACAGTGCCCATCCTGAAAACTCAATTATATAAGGCATAGGTATATATAAACATGAAGATGGGTAATATCTATACTCATAATATAAAGCTGAGGAGTTTGTTTGAACCCACTAATCTCAGGACCGAATGGTCCGATTTGAAAAATTCTTTCACCAGCGGTTATGTACGTGATTCCAGAAGCTACTATACAAACATGGGTATAACAAAAGATCGGTACAAGATACAGAAAAATAACAAAACAAATCTTCTTCAACCTATCTTATCTTACTAATATCCTTCCTACTAATATTATAAATGAGAAAGTTTGTAAGGATGTGTGTGCGTTTGTTGCTCTTTCACGCAAAAACTAATGAACCGATTGCAATGAAATATGGTACGTAGACAGCTGGACAACTGGAATAATATATAAGCAACTTTTTATCCCGAAATTCCTACGGGATATGGACTTACGCGGGTGAAACCGCGGGGCGTAGCAAGTATTATCTATATATATAAAATTCTCGTGTCACAGTTTTCGTTGCCATACTCCTCCGAAACGGCTTCACCGATTTTGATGAAATTTTTTGTGCTTATCCGGTATCTATGAGAATCGGCCAACATCTATTTTTCATACCCCTAAATGATAAGAGTAAGGCAGAACAGCGTTTGCCGGGTGCAGCTAGTATAACTATAAAATCTATATATTGTATTATTTATTCAAACATTTTTATTAAAATGACCGCTCATCGTATTATATACACGTGCGTGGGCTATATATGTACCGCGGGCGAAGCCGGGGCGGACCCCTAGCAACTGTCATATGACTACGGAAACACCGGAAAGATTTCCCTCTTCCCAACTTAAATACGATAAGTCAAGGAAAGGACTGGGAAGGGTAAGGAAAAGGATATGGGCCTCCGGTTTCCCCACTCACCGTACGAAACACAATAGCAAGCTATTATTTCACGCCGGTTTACTGTGGTAGTGTGGTACTTCCCCGGTGCGAGCTGGCCCAATTCGTGCCCGAAGCGTACTCGACTCCCACATTCGATAAATTAAATAAATTAAATTAATAAAATATACTATGCAAACATAGGAAGAAAAACGAAAGCTCGCGATTAATCCTCGGCACGTGTATGTAAAGTTTTTTTACTCATTATTCTATATTCCGTAGGTGAGTCGATGATGTCAACAGCAATAACAATTTTATAATTGAAAAACGCAGCGTTAATTACTTTCGTTCAATGAAAAACTAATAGACTCATCTTCCCTACACTGCAATATACATTGAAGCAGTTTTTTAAACCTTGGTCTTTAGTCTATAATATAATAACTTTATAATAGTAATTTTTTTTTTAATAGTTTTAGGGTTTAGAAATTAAAAACTTTTTAACGGATTTTAAACGCGATTTATTCATACGGGGAGACACCCCGTGACCACGCTCGCTGTAAAGTGTTCGAAACGTCGGGTTAATAATATAATGAATAAATCGCGTTTAAAATCCGTTAAAAAGTTTTTAACTTCTAAATGTATAATACTCGCGTAAAATCAAACACAAGTTTTAGGGTTCACAACTTTCTGATAAAATGTTGCTTGGGTGTATAGCTAATTATACACGCTGTTGACGAATTGTATTTACATATTTCCTTTATTGTTCATGTTAACTGACCGATACCCTGACCATAACTTATAAGAAAGTTGTACTAGTAATGTTACATACATTATCTACTAGATACTACGTTTTAGATGAGCGTTATATTATATTGACCCCCTCCGCGGTACAGTGGTTAACGCGTGAGCGTAGAACCGAGGGGTCCTGGGTTCAATTCCCAGTGGGGACGCACAAAAAAAAATGTCTCGGTCTGGCAGGACACAGAAGGCTGATCACCTACTTGTCCGTAAAGAAAATCGATCAGTGAAACCGATGTACATCATCTGCCCCATACCCCACTAGGGGACACGGGACTTCACTTTATATTATATCATGAATAAGTATAGCACTGGTGGCGGAGTAGCAAAGCAAAATGTATCGAGTCGAAATAATCAGCGTCCATGACATGGATTCAAAGAACACAACAAATTGTATGAAAGCTTAGCGCATTTACAACGACAGTGCAACTCTTATATTCATAATAATGTACCGGCCAATTCATCGAGCAAACATTTTTACCGCCCACCACCCCGTCGATAGATAGCGTTTCACTCATTAGTTTCGATGTTTACACGGCGATGCGACGAGCTTATCGACATTTGCCGTAGCTGATACGCAAAGCGCTAACTAATATGTCAATCGAGCTATACATTTATGCAATACTAGCTTAATAAGTCACATAAGTTAATAAGTCCATATCCGTTAGGAATATCGGGATAAAAAGTATCCTTCATGTTATTCCAGTTGTCCAGCTATCTACGTACCAAATTTCATTGCAATCGGTTCAGTAGTTTTTGCGTGAAAGAGCAACAAACACACACACACATCGTTACAAACTTTCGCATTTATAATATTAAGTAGAATTACGCTTTATGGACGCCATCGAAGATCGACAACCCTGCAGAAGTCACACCCCATTCGAAACCTTCAAATTTGGTTACAAATTATGCATTTTAACATAGCCTAGTATCACCTCATGCACCGCTCGTGGAGAAAACCGGTAATCCACACATCGACATGCCAGCATACCAACCATACAGCATACCCTAACGGCATTGACATTGACGCGTCAGTGACGTCACGCGCCAATATGCCGGCTAATATTCGCTAGTGCGTGCGCGGGACTATTGGCGGTAAAACAAAGCATCGAGGAGCCAAACGACACAATAATGCTTTGCGAAAACGTAAATAAACAAGGATGATATTAATACGACTCGGTACGGCGGTTCGGATGCGTACGTGCGGCATCACGGCATCTTTGTCTCTGTATTCAGGAATTGCTGGTGATTAGGTAATGCCATTTGTTACGATGCAGAAACTGTATGTGAAAATGAGAAATTTTAAACGTTATGGTGATTTACCATCTGTTCGATTCTTTGATTGGAATTTTTTTTAAATTCGAAGAGACGACTTCCATCTGAAAGCTTGAGGGTGAAGGCGCTGTCTTATATATATAATGGTTTTGCTTTAAAATGCTATAGGAATTTTTAGTAAAAATAGCTTTGAAATGTTTCATAACATGTCTTCATTTTCATATATTGGTGATTATAGAAAGCGAACACACATCGATCCGTTTGCTTGCCAACAAATAATGCAAAAGCTGAAACAATAATGCAGGCCAAAAAACTTCAATAACCAACGATTTTTAAATAAACCATGTCATACCAGAGACGGAGTAGGATGGACAAGACCTGACAGAATATGTTTGACGCACGTTCGGCCAACGATTGCTATTTCGCTTTCATTTTATTGTTTTGACATCGTCATTTTCCCATTTCAACTTGTCTATGGTTCATTTCGGACGTGTGACAACAACAACACTAAGTAAATAAATAAAGATAGTTACTTTTCTTGAATCCACACGTTATTCACACTCACTTGGATAAGTCAAGAACGGCTAAACCAATTTGTATGACTATTTATTGCTACCAATTTGATGCTATTTAGTTACAATTTGTCTCCAACTCGAAAGTATTGAATCTTCGAAAACAAATCAAGAAATTTTATCTCTATTATACTATATATCCTTTATATCACCTATCCATTATACCATGATCATTTCTGTAATGTGGTTCAAGAATAAAAGGGTGTTAAATAAAAATCTAGACCGTCGATCCAGTTATATAATTAGCGCTTTCAAATCTAGATAGATTAAGCCGCCAGTGATCTTGATATATCGGCAATTGAACTACAAAGCTTCGATTGTCAGCTCAAAAACTTCCGCCTGACTTATCTCCAGATAAAACACCAAGATTTAGAATCAGCCGTAAAATTAGCATTTACGAGTAAAGCTTTGTATGCACAGGGCGCTGTTTATAACATTAATTCTAATCATAACATTCAAATATTTATTTACAAAGAAGCAGCGGTGGCGAAGGCGCCGGTGAGAACCTCGGTCTTAAATCGAATAGTCGGTGCTTCAAGACCAGGCGAGCGTTTTCGAAATAAATAGATTTCTACTCGAAATAATGAAAGAAAACATCATGAAATCTTTAACGATGATGGAGGTAACCCCCTCAAGAGACCCGTGCCCTCGGAATGTAGACATAGACATATATGGACTGATGATGATAATTGGTTAAATGATTTAGAACAGCTATATATAGCCATTTAACATTTAATGTTCTAAAGACATATTTTTCTATAGGTAAATTTGACAAAGATTTAGTACATAGCAAGAACCACGCCGCCCAGTGCACCACCAGCGTTATAAAAGCGATATATAATTAATGTTAGTACAGAGCAGCTATTTCCAGTTAATGTACCGTTCGCTAAACACGCACGCGCTGATGCATTATGTCGTAAACAGAGTGACGTCTGATCTCAAAGTGTTAGGCGAGAAAATATGATAAATGTTTACGTATAAAAATTACAAACATTGCTTTGTTAATGGCATTAGGAGTGCTTTTGATTTGTCAATATTAAGACCAAGTGTTGGTTGAGCAATGGAGCTTATTTTTGTTGCGGTTGCATAGACTTTTTATACCTAAATCATTAATTTCCGTCCTTTTATTTTCCTCTCTATGTTAATTTTTCTTTGTGTAATCAATCGTCTTATTTTGTAATTGTCATGTATTTAAAGTGTTATTTTAATAAACTTTTATCTATCTATCTATCTATAATGACATACTTTTCAATGCAGTGTAACATTTTTTTAAAACAATCGATGACTAAGGCAGATTATCCAGTCAATGAAGTATGACACAAGATTATAAAAATGTCACCTGCAAAATGACAAAGGACTAAATCTTAACCAATTTGATTAAACAATCGAGCCTTAGGAGAGTGAATCAGTACATAGTAAAAACAAAGTCGCTTTCTCTGTCCCTATGTATGCTTAAATCCTTAAAACTATACAACGGATTGATGGTGTGGTGATAGATAGAGAGATTCAAGAGGTTTGTATGTATAACAACATTCTTAAACCACTCCGAAATAACGCGTGCAAAGCCGCGGGCAAAAGCTAGTAGACAATTTACAAATTCTTATCGGATTCTTAACAGATATCAGAGCCTATGGCTCATAGATAATCAGAAACCTTATATCCAACTAAAGAATGTTAGAATCTTCTAGCCTTCATGTGTCACTCCATTAAGGTCTAGGTTTTTGTTTTCATCTTTCTTACTTCCATTGGGGACTTGCAAAGCAAAAATTTCAAAGAATATCCAAGTTGATTTTGGGCTTTAACTCGAAAATATTTGGTGTCCACAGTTCCAGCAGGGTTAACTAACATCCTCTATATTATGATATATACATATCTTACTATCCTACTAATCCTACTTATTATAAATGCGAAAGTTTGTGAGGACATCCTTATCCTTATCCGTGTGCGTTTGTTGCTCTTTCACGCAAAACCTACTGAACCGATTGCAATGAAATTTGGTACGTAGACAGCTGGTCAACTGGAATAACATATAGGCATCTGTTTATCCCGATATTCCTACGGGATACTGATTTGCGCGGGTGAAACCGCGGGGCGCAGGTAGTAATATTATAAATGCGAAAGTTTGTAAGGATGTGTGTGCGTTTGTTGCTCTTTCGGAAAACCTACTGAACCGATTGCAATGAAATTTGGAACGTAGACAGCTGGACTACTGGAATAACATACAGGCAACTTTTTATCGCGATATTCCTACGGGATACGGACTTACGCGGGTAAACCGCGGGGCGCAGCTAGTATTATATAAAAGTGAAATAGAATATTGGCATTTTTTGCAAGGCGCAACTACAGAGTTTCTCGTCGTCTCTTTTCTGTAGAATCTGCTTTCCAGTGTACCAGTGGTAAATGTTAACACTGCATCATGACGATTCAAAAGCACCTCTAGCAGAAGCCTAATTGAATACATAACTATATGTTCGAGCTCAGTATCGTCTCAGGCGAGGCGTCTCACCTCAAACGCAAGGTCGGAGAGGGTGAAAACAATAAACTGAGCAGGGTAATAATGTCACGGCCGTTCGCTTCACCGTGATTCATCCAACCCCACAACCTGCTCACGTCACGTCATCACCACACACCACAACAGTCATCGGAATAAACGATTTTTTTTTTTTTCACACAATACCCCATTTATCGTTCTTGTGAATCTGCGATGGTCACGATATGGCGCAGTGGCGATTTAGCCGTGGGCATTTTTCGGGGAAAATTTCGATGCTTTGCGTTGTAGGTATTAGGTCAACGATACGTTTAGCATGGAACTACGTCCCACATACATATATAATACGTAGCGTTACGATAAGCTTTTAACGAGAACTCCGGTCTTTTAATTAATATGCTTATCGATATATACATATAATTAGCTGCGCTCCGCGGTTTCACCCGCATAAGTCCGTATCCCGTAGGAATATCGAGATAAAAAGTTGCCTACCTATATGTTGTTCGAGTTTTCCAGCTGTCTACGTACTAAATTTCATTGCAATCGGTTCAGTAGGTTTCGCGTGAAAGAGCAACAAACACACACACATACTCACAAACTTTCGCATTTATAATATTAGTAGGATTAATAAGATAGTGGGATTCAAACATGGATTAATCGTACTATAAACGAATGTAGTGTATCCATTAATTTTGATAGCAGAATAATAAAAAACCGCTAACAGCTCTAATGAGATCACGTGGTCGGTGGTCAATTATCTAATGGTAAATAACTATACTGCTATTTGTTAATTTAATTGACCTATTTTTTAAACCAAATATTAAGTAAATTAACCAGTTTCAATTTGATGTTAAAAAATAATTTAAACAAGTAAAGAAATATTATAATTTAAGAACACTCCATTTTTGAATTTACTAGCAGTTCGTCCCGGCTTCGCCCGTGGTACATATATAGCCTATGTCACTCAGCGAAGTTGCAGCTTTCTAGTGGTGAAAGAATTTTTAAATCGATCCAGCAGTTTTTGAGTTTATCCATTACAAACAAACAAAAATACAAATTCTTCCTCTTTATATTATTAGTCAAAGTCAAAGTCAAAATTATTTATTTCGATTTAAACCCCCAAGGGGCACTTACGAACGTCATGTTGTATTGACGAATTATATTTCAAAAACATTACTTAAAAATAAT
The DNA here is from genome assembly GCF_012273895.1 of Zerene cesonia. Classification (NCBI taxonomy): domain Eukaryota; kingdom Metazoa; phylum Arthropoda; class Insecta; order Lepidoptera; family Pieridae; genus Zerene; species Zerene cesonia. The sequence goes on along the minus strand of NC_052125.1, from coordinate 2,001,098 downwards.
AATAACCTTAAAAATAAATAAAATACAATTCACAATTAATTATTAAAATTTCCATTCAATATTCATATCATTAACAAATTCGTCAATTTTATAGTAGGCTTTAGAAATGAGAGTACATTTTATATGTTTTCTAAATTTGTGTTCTGGTAAATTTATTATATCTTTAGTTAGTTTGTTATAAAATCGAACTGAGTTACTGAGGAAAGATTTGTTAGTTTTCGACAGTCTGAAGGAACAGTTTATTAGTTAGTATTAGTGTAGATTAGCTGCGCTCGGCTAATGGTGTTCTGCCTTACTCTTACTATTTAGGGGTATGAAAAATAGATGTTGGCCGATTTTCAGACCTACCTTTAGGCACATAAAATTTCACGAGAATCGGTAATGCCATTTCAGAGTAGAGTAACTAACATTGTGACACGAGAATCTTACTTATCCTATCCTACTATCCTACTAATATTATAAATGCGAAAGTTGGTAAGGATGTGTGTGTGTGTGTGTGTTTGTCGCTCTTTCACGCAAAAACTACTGAACCGATTGCAATGAAAATTGGTACGTAGACAGCTGGACAACTGGAATAACATATAGGCAACTTTTTATCCCGATATTCCTACGGGATACGGACTTGCGCGTGTGAAACCGCGGGGCGCAGCTAGTTTTATGTATAAGTAAAGAGAAGAGATTAGTGTAAGTCACAATTCAGTTTTTAAAGTATCTTATTTGTCTTATAATATTATTAAGACACACAAGTGTTCAAAGCTCCAATCATTTCCTTCACCGACTGTACCACTGCTGACATGTATAATCCCTACTATTCCCTACTATTCCCTACTATTCCCTACTAATATTATAAATGCGAAAGTAACTCTGTCTGTCTGTCTGTCTGTTACGCTTTCACGCCTAAACCACTGAACGGATTTTGATAAAATTTGGTATGAAGATACAACTGAACTTGGGAAAGGACATAGGATACTTTTTATCGCGAAAAAAGGGTAGAAAGGGTTGAAAGAGGGGATGAAAGTTTGTATGAAAGTTCGTTATTGTCAAACCGATTTTGATGAAACTTGGTATCAAGATGGAGCTAAACGTGGGAAATAACAAACCATACTTTTTAATGGGAAGAAAATACTCCTTACCATGTCGCGCGATATAAGGGAATTATACGCGGGCGAAGCCGCGGGCGAAAAGCTAGTGTGCACATAAAATTAATTTTTGAACGCGCAAATCTCGATACCCGGAACTAACATTTTAGAGTGCTACACCATTTTTTTTTTTCAAGTGGGGAAATTTTGCGTAGATACCCATGGCCACCGGGGGGAAACGCCGTGGGTTATGTCGGATTCCTACCGAGCAAAACCTCACTGTGTTCCATCGAGCCGTCGCTTTAGTGAAGGGGCCACGGGGGCTGGTTATGATTCGTCCGGGACCCCCTCGGCGACAGCCCAAGCGGGCACAAAGCGCGGAATAAGAACGGCAAGGTGGAATCCACCACCCTCCTGATAGTGACTAGACTGCAGTTAAAGTTACATACATACCTCACTTTACCATAACCGACACTAAGGATAGACACTTATTAAAATAAAGTAGGAAAAAACATTATTATCAACAACACGAGAACTGGAAAACAGACATAATTATATATGCAGCGGGAGGAAAATGTGTGGATTCTTATGAATCATTATGTAATTATTATTATACACATATTACACAAAATCTAAATACCTAGATAATACAGACATACATATAATTATAACTAGCAGTGTGTGCCGATTTCACCCATGGTACATTTTTCTCTCAATGAGAACTTATCATGAGTTAACAAAAAAATTGCTGAAATGGTCGAGCCGATCTCTAGGTTTACGCTTAGCAACATGTTTGGCGATACAACTTCTATTTATACAAATGGATAGAAAACTATAATATTGATCTCATTGTTTACAAAAATTAAGTACACTATATTTAATCTCTATTTTACAGTTAAAACATGTGAAAAGCTAGAACTAACTGAGGTTTTATTTTGGTAAATAATATAGTTCAATTATGATCATTTGTTCAGCTTGTTTTTAACTTATTCGCTAATTAATGGCTCTATGCATCATATTACATTATGTTTTCTATTTACAGTTATTATAAACATAAATTGTATAGTTGTTTGTTTACATTATTTAATTCAATAAACATTCATAGTATGCTGCTTTGATAATAAATGTAGTAGGAATTTATTTGAGTGCTTGAGGGTAATTAAAAATCTATATAAAGCTAGAGTTTATTTAAACAACTTATCTTAGGAGCTACTGGACAGATTTGGATGAAATTGGAGAAAAGACAAAGTATAGTTTTTATCAAAGAAAACCCAAGAGTCTGGTATGAGCAACTAACACCACTTTTTCTTTGACTTTGTGGGCAAAGCAGACAGCACAAGTAAGTATATTATAAGTGGTGTAAAGATATATTATGAAAATATATAATATTGATAATTATACAATTCATATCTATTACAACATGTAATCAGATTAAAAAGTCCTTTCACCCTACTTCGCGCATAGGCTGTCTGCTTACCAAATTTGATCAAAATCCATTCAGTAGTTACAGCGTGACTGACAGACAAACATTTATCATATTAGTGTGAAGTGTAATTATTGTGATGTGATTATAAGATTACCTAAACATATTAATTAAACATTGTACACTTACATCTGAAGTCTTGATGTAAGTGCATTTTGGATTTTTAATTAAGTCCCTCGTTAAAAGGTACTTTTTGTTTTTTTTTTTATATAATTAACAATTCACTAAAATATATGATATTCAGAAATGCATAAATTATATGGGATTTCCTGATAATTTTGTTTCAAGTTACATTTTGAAGAAATACAATTGTACTAATTTATGTTTATAAGATTGCTCTTCTCATGCAAAAATCTGATGCTTTATTATTGAAAAATTTTCTTTCCACATACACACAATTCATAGCAAGTTAATAGTGCGTTTTTCAATATTTTTGTTTTAAATAGAAATTAATATATAGAAAATTAAAGGAAAATTAATTAATATAAAAAAAAATTACGATACGTTGTGGTTTCTGATCTTAATTGTGTAATTTATTATTATACAGTTACTACTTTATAGCCATTGATTTTATATACTAACATTTAGATTTTATGTTTGAAATATTTTTGCGTGGTTTTGATTTATAGCCTTTACTAAAACAACACCGTGTTACCCACATTTCATGCTAATAAACGTCGTAAAACAAATTAAAAATATTTAACTACTTACGCAATTTGTCCGTCTGCTTTTCAATATACATGAAGCACTCTCTGATGTAAATTTAGACCAAAATCGTGTCCAAAATAGATAATCGACCACTTAACACTAATGTAGTACAGATCACATTATGTCCCTACATTAAGTAGAGGTAAAAACTGCAGTCCGAGTAATTTGAACACTAGATGAAGAAAAACTGAGAAAAACCTCAGAGAATAATAATATTGCTAAAAGTTAATTTCGAATATCATGTAAACACAACGGGTAACCACTTATATTCTAGACAAACAACACATCGGTCCGAGAGTAAGACACGCACATGCCCGTGGCCACAACCTAAATGTATTTTCACAAATTAAACTCGTTTTCAGGATTTCACAAAATAAAATGATGTGAATGACATTAGACATATTGTATTTTTGACATGCGCACCGCGATAGCTTGCAATTTTAGGCGCGACATCTAGTATCGCAATTTGATAAGTTTGTAAAAAATGTTTTGAGTAAATCTTACAAGTTCGTCTACTGAATACAAGATGGCGCCTTTTAATTGACTCAGTGCAACAACAGATGACATTATCCTCAATAACAGTAAATTGGTTCATTTTCCTAATTTATGTTTTTTATAATATACCGAACATTGTATACATTATATCTCTTTTATTCGTAACCACAAAATGAACAAGGAAATTGACTTCATATTTGAAATTATTATAAAACTTTTAACAGTAGCGACCTATCTTTATTTACTTATCTTTAACCTATCTTTTAATCTTACATATTATTGTAATAGTAAAACATATTATGTATGTTATAAGTTTGTTGTAATAATGAAGGTTCAACGTAGGTTTTCTGTTATTTAATGAAAATTAATCTAACTAAGCCAATGAAAATCGATAGATTATCCGTCTTTTTGGAGCATAGTACTCTAATTAATTATTAAAACTACATAACAATTCCTTCGATAGTATTGCGTGAATAAAGAAAAAACGTAACTCTTTTTATCCAACTAGTTATAAGGTCACTTCCATAAAATTTTCATAAGCGACTAGACCCCTAATGCAGGTATTGATGACATCATACAGATACCTGACGGCCAGTGTGAGGATAATCAAATCTGAGAAATAAAATATTATCCTTACTAATATAATAATTGCAAAAGTGTATTTATTTGTCGTTCTTTAACGTTGCAGTAGAGATTGTATGATACTATTTGTGTGTCTGGAGATAAGTAGAAGTAGCTGTATATCCTACTAATATTATAAATGCGAAAGTTTGTAAGGATGTGTGCGTTTGTTGCTCTTTCACGCAAAAACTACAGAACCGATTGTAATGAAATTTGGTACGTAGACAGCTGGACAGCTGGAATAACATATAGGCTACTTCTTATACCGATGTTCCTACGGGATACGGACTTACGCGGGTGAAACTGCGGGGCGCACCTAGTAGTGTATAATCTATGGCTTGGAGGCTAGAGAGTGACACAGGCTACTTTTATCGGGGTAAAACATCTCATGCACTGATGGGAATTTCCACGGCCACGGCAGTTTGTAAGACAATAATTTATCTATATATATAAAAAACATAAAACAATTAATCCCTATTACCGTTGGTCAAGCTATCACGCGTGAACGGCTGGATTGATTTCAAAAATTCTTTCACCATTAGAAACAACAGCTAGTTATTTAATAATATCATAGAAGTTAAATTGTAAAATTATCTGACAAATGTATTATCTAACGTAGAGTTATAATTGTAGATTACATAGGGAACCAATGAGTAAATTTTGTAATTTCTATGAAATATATCTTTACTCAACGATTTACGCTATAGTTAAACAAGTTACTAAACAAAAAATATTTATTAAATATTCAAATTTTTTTATTCTCTTCTAAGTTATAAGGGCTTGTAGCGCTTCGTAAAATAAATAATTTATTATTTAGCATTAAATAACATATTGTTATTACCATTTTCCGACTGAAAAATTTAATTCAAGTTGACATTTTTTTGATACTCTTCATCATAGACAAAAAATCGTTTTTTTTTTGTTTATGGATCTATTATTTTGTGACAACAATTTTATTCACATATTATTCTGAATGCTGCTGGTTTATTGTAAACGCATATTAACATTTATATGTGTGTAGTAAAGGCCAACTATTTGGAAATCCGTTAGACACCATTGACGTGACATCATAGCGACGGTTTCTGTTGGCGGGTGGCCATTTTGATTTTATAGTCTCGGAGCTGGTTTACAATCTATACTTTTCATGTTATCTGTGTAACTAACTTAAATAAATTGCATTAAAAATTGTGAAAAATAAATATAGAGTACATTTCAAGGCAAAACCACAGAGTCATAAGCTCATAGCTAACTCAGCAAAGCCATTAGCTAAATCGAATTCAAAACAACCGATAGCCTTAATATATCTAAACCAGCTGATGTAGATAACATTAAATTAAATAAAGTATAAGTTATCATACTAAATTTAATTTTCTTAATATATCAATTACAATTGCGTAATCATACGTAATAAGTCCTCTAGTAGTTTGACAGTGATAATTTCCTACGCGTTAGTTAATTAATTAATCCATTAACATAATTAAGAAGACCATAAAAATATCTCGATCAAACCGGATTCTGTCAGAAACATATTTTTCTTGGTGTAAATTTTTAAACGTACCTAAAATACAAGTGAATTTGAAAGGTTGACGCGATTTGTGAAGTGATATTATATTATTTTCCCATGATATAAATTATTATTTATTATATATCCTACTAATATTATAAATGCGAAAGTTTGTAAGGATGTGTATGTGTTTTTTGCTTTTTCACGCAAAAACTACTGAACCGATTGCAATGAAATTTGGTAGGTAGACAGTTGGACAACTGTAATAACACATAGGCAACTTTTTATCCCGATATTTCTACGGGATACGGACTTACGCTTGTGAAACTGTGGGGCGCAGCTTGTATACATAATACATGACTGTATTCATAAGTATCGTCTTATAATAATTTTCCCAGCTTTCTTTTCCTAGCGCCTTATTTCTTGCTCATCCACCTCCCTTAATTATCGCCCTACGCATAGTACTATACCCCCACGGAAAACCGGCACGGTAAGTGGGGGAACCGGAGGCCCATATCTTTTTCCTTACCCCTCCCAGTCTTTTCCTTTATTCCTCTCGTTAATCCTTTCTCAATCCCTTCCCAAAATAAAGTCGGCAATTGATTTGGGGAGGCGTAAGGTGTGTAATTCGACCGTATACCTCTCCAAATGTTCATGAGCGTAGGTAGCGCTTACCATCAGGCGACCCATCAGCTCCATTGTCGACTAGGACATCCAAAAAACATGTAACGGTGGCCCACTATCGCGCAGATGACATTTGAATAATACAATAACCTGCCTTAATCCTTGCAGACTCTAAGATTAAATAGACAAAAACCCGGCCAGCTCCTGCACTATACTACATCCGGGTCAGCTCATACGTAATGCATGAGGTCAGTCAGCTGTTGTCAGCTAAGGTATTATAGCTAAGATTTTAGCCTATTTCTATACTAATATTATAAGGCTGAAGAGTTTGTTTGTTTGAACGCACTAATCTCAGGAACTACTGGTCGGAATTGAAAAATTATTTCAGTGTTAGATAGCCCATTTATTAAGGAAGGCTATAGGTTATATTTGTACCACGGGTGAAGCCGGGGTGGACCGGTAGTGAATTTATAAAACAATACATTTTTAAACACGTTAAAGATATGAAGAGGAAAACTTTGTATGTTTAAACGCTTTAATCTCAAGAACAACTAATTCAATTTGAGAAAAAAAATTGTAAATGTAGGCCATTTAATGAGGAAGGCTATATATTTATGAGCATATCTAAATTAATATTATAAAGAGAAAACGTTTGTACTTTTTGTATGTTTGTAACGTTTTCACGCAAAAACCACTGGACCTGAATATTAATAAGAAGATTTTTAAAAGCAGAAAATATTACAATATTAATTAAATCTTATAAGCGACTAGCTGTTCGCCCCGGCTTCGTCCGAGGTACATATACAGCCTATGTCTCTCAGTGAAATTGTTGTCAATTGGTTAAGGAATTTTCGCAATCGGTCCATTGATTTTTGCGAGAAAACGTTACAAACATACAAATACAACAGTTACCTCTTTATGATATTAGTGTAGATACTATAAGTATTTTTACGCTTTTTATTAGCTTCACCTGTATGTTTGTTTGTAACCGACTTCTTTGGGCGCGATTTTGACCCACTTTAAACGGCCAGATTTCGTTCAAACTTTGTAGATTTATTGAGGACCGATGACAATACACTAATTTGATAAAATTATTCCATTTTTCAATTTGCAAAATATGATTTTTGTTAAAGCGTGTTTTTTAGTTTTTTTTAAACTATTATTTATTATTTATCTGATCTCTTGTGCTGATTTAATGTATGTATCTATCTATCTATCTATCTATCTATCTGATATCAAAAGTTTCATCATTTCTATTTTGTTTTTAAGTTTTTAAATATTGCATAATATCAAATTAATATTAAATTTATTATTTTATAGTTTGGTCCATTTGATCAGTCTCAAGAGACGCTCACCGTCTTCCAAACGTCACGATAAAAATATCTATACTAATACTAGCTGCACGCCCCGGCTCCGTCCGGGTTGTGCAGCGGGTGCGGGTTGTACAGTCATTTATCGTAATTAAAATTATTTAAACTATCCGATCTCTCAAGTTGGATCGAACTGCACATGGTGTGCGAATTTTATTATAATCGGTTAAGTGGTTTAGGAGTCCATTGAGGACAAACATTGTGACACGAGATTTATATATATTAAGATTAAGATAATAAAGAGGAGAGATTTGTATGTATGTTTGTAATGTTTTCGCACAGACTGTTGGACCGATTTAAAAAATTCTTTCTCCATTAGAACGCTTCAACTTCACTGAGTGACTAAGGCTATATATGTACCACGGGCGAAGCCGGGGCGAATAGCTAGGTAATGAATAAATCGCGATTAAATTCAAACTTAACAAAAAGGCGTGAAGATGAAACAAACAGAGATTTCCAAGTCAGCTCATAGCCTGTCTGTATATCAAATTTCATCTAAATCCGTTCAGTTTTTTTTAGTTTCAGCGTGATTGACGGACAAACATCCAAACAAACAAGCTTTCGCATTTATGATATTAGTGTAAAGTGTGATTAATTCTGACTTATAATTTATTTTATTTGGTATTTCTAGTTATATAGTGCGTTGGGCAAAATATTTCAAACAAAACGTATATAATATTGTAATATGTCTGCGCCGGATGGGCCGGAATACCGACGCGTCCGGAGGGTTTAGTTTAAGATAAGTTAACGATGCTTATTTACCGACTTCAAAAGGAGGAGGTTCACAATAATATTTGTTATGTCCGTCCCCTCAGTAATTTCCACTGGGTAAACCGATTTTGACGGTTTTATTTTTATTCCAAAGCTAGTGTCTTTCGTGCGGTCCCATTTATATTAAGTCTAATTCCGACAGTTTGGAGATTTTATTTTTTGCCAAAAAGTATTTATCTTTCTTTATAAAAGCTACGGAGAATAAAAAGATGAGTTTATATATCATAATCTTTTTTAAAGTGATGAATAAAAATCGTAGGTAGAGCACAGCCCACGCGGAATGACCTAAGCTAACTAGTGACCTTTGATTTCAAGTAATCTAGACTTGAGCTTAATAATAAGTACAGGGCCGGAATTAGACACAGATTTTAATTTTGTGCAAATCATTTAAAAAGAAAGGAAAAACAATCCTGTTACCTGAATATCTTATTTCACTACATGTACACCAATTTGTTTGACTAAGAGAAAAACATACGTTTTTTATCCATAAAACAAAAAAAAAATACAAATAAAAATATTAAACAACACGCTTATGTAGCAGGAAGCAGCTAACACAAGCTGAACTAGATCGTTTTTGGCGGTACTGTGGGACACACTATTATTACATTCTTTTATTATTGTTTTCTTATTTTTATTTTTTTTGTGTATTTCGTGTCGCACTGTCTCGTCAAATGAATGTTTTTCCTTTCTTTCTTTCTTCAATCATGAAGTTTACAGCAAAATATAAAAACTGAATAAGTAACTAAACCTGACTGTCTGGGAGCGCTGATTTTCAGAATCCCTTCTACAACGATTGGACATCACATTCACAGTTTTAGCATTCATTTTAAACACATACATTTGCTATTTCGATATCGGAATTTTGTACAATTCCTTCTCCCAAAAACTCCAAGTACATGTGTGTATTATATAACACTCGAAACAATATCTCTGACATTGATATGTCAGAGATATTGTTTCGAGTATATAGTATAGGATGATTCCTAATGGATTGAATACATGAAATTATATACAATTCCTTTAAATCATAAATTTCTGTGAGATATAAGAGAGTCATATTAGTTGAAGAGTGGTTAAAGTGAAGGGTTTAAAAATAAACATATTAATTCACATTTAAACGTAATTAAAGTTTTAATATCGAATTTGAAGTGTCATTCATTCATTCAGTGTTGTGATTCTTGGCACAACCCACAAATATGTTTTCTAATTTCTATGCGGTTTAGAGCAGTAAAAATTTTATGACAATATCAGTGTATTTATTAACGCATTGCAGTTCTATAGCGAAAAAATCATAGATAATAAATGTCTATGCCAACTGAAGATCAACTCCGTCCCTGTATTACTTTAAGCTAATATAATACACTAATATTATCCTCCGTGCCATTTCGTGACTGGCCGAGCCTTGCATTCCAATGCCATTTGTGAAAAAAAAGTAAAAACAAACATGGCCGCCGAATAACAGCTGATCGTTATTTAACGGACTTAATTCATAGGTTGAGATTTTAGAATTACAACACTGAAACGTTAATTGCATAATTATGCACTTAAAAGTACATTTCATTCAGTGATCACTGTTAATAATTATAATATACCAATTAAATGTTAAGTCACGACGAACCGGCAATTAAATAAAATTATTTAAGATTCTGTACCAGTCGATTCTGTATGCAAAACTCATTGATGATCCCAAAAAAACAAATGTTTCCCAGATCCCAAAGCGGTAAATTTTCTAAATACGTTAAGAAATTTCTCACTCAAATTCTTGTCATTTTAACAGCTAATTGGATAGCCTCGTTCAGTTAATTTTAACTAAATGAATATTTATAACGTTATTAAGATAATTATCTGACTTTAATTGTGTAATACGGCCTCGCTTCAAGCATTGAGATTTTAATGTATAGGATTAGATTTTACTAAACAAATGTTTTTGCTAGTAGCAACATTTCAGTCTTATTTTTTCTCTTTCTCGTCTTATATAGGGATGTGCTAATTCAGACTGGGCTGGGCCAGAATTGGGCCAGATCACATGGAAAGATACCACACCCCTACAGATGTGAGAGGTGAAATAATAGTATGTTACTGTGTTTCGATCCTTTTCCTCACCATTCCTTTATTGTCGTCTTGAATCCTTTCCGATTCCTTTATACATTAAGAGCGGGAAATGCATTTGCGGCCCTACCTCTGCAAATGTGGGGAGGATTATGATTATGATCGCTTACCATCAGGCGAACCACCAGCTCAGTTGCCTGCTGTAGCATAAAAGTTACTTACTAAATCTGTCTCTATATAATACCATACTAGCTGCGCCCCGCGGTTTCACCAGCGTAAGTCCGTATCCCGTAGGAATATCGGGATAAAAAGTTGCTTGTATGTTATTCCAATTGTCCAGCTGTCTGCGTACCAAATTTCATTGCAATCGGTTCAGTAGTTTTATCGTGAAAGAGCAACAAACACACACACATCCTTACAAACTTTCGCATTTATAATATTAGTAGGATAGTAGGATAGGATAGGATTATTAATAAAAAATACTGACGTATATCATAAATGCTCAAAGGTGAAGTAATAGAGGGTAATACTGTGTAATTTTACCGTCAAAAGTCAAATAATTTTATGTGTGTGACGTCACTCTTTTAACTTGACTAGAGCATTGTCTGCGACTTCGGTCGTGTTATGGTAAAGTAATTATGGTTTAAATTTAAATTAGTAATTTATAACTGTCTTTGTATGATTGTATAAAAATCATCTTCTCTTTTATAACTTTACTAGCGGTCCGCCCCGGCTTCGCTCGTGGTACATAAATAGCCTTATAGCCTTCCTCAATACATGGGCTAACACTGAAAGATTTTTTAAATCGGACCAGTAGTTCCTGAGATTAGAGCGTTTAAACAGACAAACAAACAAATTCTTCAGCTTTATAATATTAGTATACATATGGACTGAATAAAACTTAATTTTCAGTCTGTATCGTATTCTTTCGTTAATAAACTCGTACTATCTGTGCTTGAACTTCAAATTACTAGAAATTTCCCTTTAAAAAATCAGAGTATATGAGCTCATAATCATTTGCACGCATATGTTATTCCTTTGTCATAGATTTATTATTTAAAACTTCCAAAATTAAGCAGCTTTATTAGTTCTCAATTCAAAAAATAAACGTTACACCACGTGTTACTAAATTATTTCAATTATCTGTGCAAAAGTAAAAACTAGCTGTTAATAGATTGAAGAAAAAGAATATTCAAAAATTTAAGAACAATGTAATATTCTCTTCTCCGTTGTATTTAAGTCCATATCTCACACCCACACGAACGCATGCAATATGCATGTGTTGTTTAAAACAAATGGCGGTTGAGCGTTTTTTAAAAATCACAAATAGAATATCATTTAGTGATCATGTGTATCTTTGTTGGATATATTTGCATTTGACATTTGTGTGTCAAAAACAACCTTGAACAATGACATTTCGGAGAAGGGATTTGGAGATCCGTAGGTGTCTGCGGGAACCTACCTTTTTTGTTTTTAGCGTTGAAATTTATTTTAATACAAGAAGTTATGTAGAAAAGTATGTAGCATAAGAGGAGCATTTCTCATTTTCTAAAGTCTGGTAGTTACAATTAGTTGTGCCTTTTCTTATAAGAAATTATAGGTACTATTGACCACAAGGCGTTCGCGTTATGAATCTATTTTTGAGTTAGTATATTTGTGATGATATATTTAAGTTATGTTTATCCAAGCAGGCTAAACCAAATTATTTATTTTTATATTCTAAATCGAGTGGGTATACGATCCAGGACTACCCGGTGAATATACAAACGAAGAAAAACATACGTCTCTAATTGATTTTTTAGACCGACCGGATCGGATCACATTTTTTCCGACTCGAAAATGTCCATTAAGGAAAATACTGAATGAGAAGAATTATCGCAACTCGTTTAAATTATCCTTATTCAATTTAATATTATACAGAACCATTCAAATTAAAGCGCGCCAAAATCCTCCTCCATAGACCATAGCATACCGATCGTCGTATTCGCGCGCTTTTATCTTTTTTTTTATATTATTTTTAAACCAACGTCTAACGTCTTTCGGCCAGTGCGCTGGCACAAAAATGGCGCCACCTAACATATTCAACCAGTTTCTGTATAATTTTAATCGATTCATAGTGTTTTAAGGACGTTGTATTGATTTTAAAATTGATCTTGTGACGTGAATGGGTGGCGTTAATTCAAGCCAGTTACGATTCTGTGTTTGTGCGTAAAAGACGTGTGAGCGGTTATTATAATAATCATTTTTTTTATTAATTTTGTGGTCCAAGGCTTAAGATAAGGTGAGCTATTTTTAATTTCAATTCAATCAATTATCCAAAATGCTGTATTTAAATCCATATACTTTTAAAACGAAACATGTTTAATTATTACGTAAGATTTTTGAGATATTCATAAAAGTAAAAAGATTTAAACCGTTTCATGCAACCACAGTTAACATAATACTATACTAGTAATTCAACATTCAAATATACTTTTATTTAATTTTGCATGATAGAAAACGACTTTCAAATCATTAATCGACGTATTTGAATTGTTCCATAGACAATATCTGTACAAGGGTTCAGTAAAAGAAAAAAAAAAAAGAGTTATTTATGACGTATGTAATTCATCCATGCTATGTCTATACACGTATTGATGGCTGCGCAATAAATGATAATTTCCTTACCATAATTGTTTCAAAGGTTAAACTCGATTATATAGCTACATCCTTTAATATGGAATGTGAATTCCTCCTTCATTATTGGTATAGCTAGCTAGCGTTTCGCCCGCGACTTCACTCGCGTGGTCTTCGAAATCAATTATTTTGGAGTGTTGTTGAATGACGTATTTTAGTATTTTAGGATTTCAGAGACAGTAGTTCATGTGTTTTAAGTTGCTCATCTGTTTATGTTTGCAAAAAAATGTAGATTTTGTAAGACCTATCCAATGACTCAATTTTTTTATCCTTCGGTTACTTGAATGGTTGAAATTCTATTAATTGAATTCTATTGCTAATCTTTCTATATATAAAATTTTGTCAAAATTTTCCAGAGGATTCTGCGTTATAAACGCACAAACACAAAAAAAAACCCTAATCCTTTTATGGTTTATAAAACACCCAATTGCATAACAATTACACTCTTTTAAAAATATTTTATGTAAATGATTCGGTTACTGTTTTAATATATGTATGGTTATTTCTTACAAGGTAACCTTGCCAGCCGCTGTATTCAGTATTTAAATAAAAATGTAGTTTATATCTTAAACTGAATTTAAAGACATGGTACAATTTAATTTTTAGTTATGTAGCATTGAGAAATGGTACAATGTTAACGCATGAGAATAAATCTGCCGAATTTGAGCTTAATCTATACTACTATTATAAAGCTGAAGAGTTTGGTTGTTTGAACACACTAATCTCAGGAACTACTCGTCCGATTTGAAAAATTATTTCAGTGTTAGATAGCTTATTTATTGAGGAAGGCTAGGCTATATACGTACCACGGGCGAAGCCGGTGCGGAGCGCTAGTTTCTTATAAATATAAGCAGTAGTATGACTTAAAAACGCTATAAAATAAATGAAAACGTGTGTTACGTTTAATTTGATTTATTACTGACATCCTAATAATATCATAAACGTAAGTATGAATGTATGGGTTTGTTACTCATTTACACGAAAACAGCTTGACGTATCTGTATGAAATTTGGTATCGAGATAGATTACAGTTTAGCTCTAGCACAAGGACTACGTTGTACCTGGCTATAATGCGAATGACGCCGCGGGTTACATCTAGTCTAAAATTATTCTGTATACATCGTCTGTGCAAGATTAAGATCTGTTTTCATTTTTAACTAGCTGCGCCTTGCGGTTTCACCCGCGTAAGTCCGTATCCCGTAGGAATATCGGGATAAAAATTTACCTATATATAATTCTACTTGTCCAGCTGTCTACGTACCAAATTTCATTGCAATCGGTTCAGAAGCTTTTGCGTGAAAAAGCAACAAGCACACACACATCCTTACAAACTTTCGTATTTATAATATTAGTAGGACTAGTAGGATTTTAATCTGGGATTTTATAAAAAAAAAATGAACAATTTTTTTCAACTGATCCTAAGCGAAGCCACACTTATCGAGATTCTAGCAAATGTTACATAACATCATGAACAAATAAATTACAAAAGAGGTTTTATTCAATTAAAGACACAAAAACGAGAAACTATAATCTAAGAAATCTCAACCCACACACATACATTTGGGCATGCGAAATATTTTAGAGGTCGTTCGGATCGTAAAATACAAGTCTACGGCATTTTGATCTTAGCTCAGACACACTTAAATCTTAATTTATATAAATTACGTGTCACATTGTTCGCGATGGACTCCTAAACTACTCAACCGATTTAAATAAAATTTGCACCACGTGTAGTTTGATCCAACTCAAAAGATAAGATGGTTTATACTACTTCAATTACAATAAATGACTGTTCGGGCGCATTTGGGGCATGCCGCTAAGGAGTCTGACTTTTATTTACATGCCTACCAAAAAGTTCGCTTATATTGACAATTAGTTTTAATTATTACTAAAAAAATTTTCTAATAAAACCCATCAAAACGGATAAATGCTCACCAAATTGCGTTTCATGATGTAGAAAAGACGGTCTCCTTCACGCCATAAAAATATGCACAGATAATTTCGGGCCAAATATTTTATACTATCGGTCCGCCTCGGTTTCGCCCGTGGTACATATATAGCCTATCGCCTTCCTCAATAAATGGGCTATCTAACACTGAAAGAATTGTGCGTTCAAACAAACACACTCTTCATCTTTATAATATTAGTATAGATAATATTTCTTGACATCCCTTTAAAAAGTTTTTATCTCTGTAAGGTTTTTTTTTAATCAATATTACTAGCGATGCGTCCCTATATTAAACAGCTTTGTTTCTAAATTTCTGGGAGATTTTTGTATCACTAGACTCTCAGGGATCACGTACATGGCCAAAGGTGAAATAAGCTCTGAAGTTAGTCGAGTAGTTCTGGGGATTATCGCGTTCAAACAAACATACGCTTTTAAATTATTAGGATAGAAGAATAGATGTAGTGGGCTGATTCACACACGGATGTCGGATGTGATTTGTCATTATTTAAATATGCTTTTCCAATTTAGATGTTGTGTTCTCGTAAAGAGGTTAATGTTTTTTTTTTTAGTTTAGGAAATGGGTTTTAAACTAATGTTTTTTTTTTGGTTTGTTCACTGATTTCCGAATAGTTTATCTTGCAAATAAATGTCTCGTTTATTTTTTATTATATTATACGCGTTATAAACTCGACAACGACTGAATGTTTTTAATAAATCCTATTAATATTATAAATGCGAAAGTTTGTAGGAATGTGTGTGTGTCTGTTGCTCTTTCACGCAAAATCTACTAAACCGATTGCAATGAAATTTGGTACCTACATAGCTGGACAACAGGAATAACACATAGGCAACTTTTTATCCCGATATTCGTGCGGGATACAGACTTACGCGGGGCGTAGCTAGTTTTTATAATGCTTAGTTTGATCATACTTAAGAAATATTTGAAGGTTTTATGATATTTGGTTTGCAGATATATTATGAAGTGAAAAATTCTAGCTTCTTCTAATTCTAGGTAACTAGATTTGAGGTAGTGATTTAAAAATCCCCATAAAATAATGTTTAAATTATTTATTCTTACTAAGTCGTAATAGTTGTGAGAATGGATGTATGTTTGAACTTCTTAAGCCACTGAACGGACTTTAATGATATAGTTTAGCTTACCTAAATAACATACGAATACTCGCTTTTACCCGCGGGCTCGTCCGCAGCTAGTGTGTTATATATTATGTTTATCAAAGCGGACTTAGCAACTAAGTATGCAAAAATTATCTTACATTGTATTATGATAAATTGTTAACCTTTATAGCCTTAAATTATTTATTTACGTGAACAATTATGATATTTATATAAAAACCATATTTACATACGTATGTACAATGTACATACGTTGTAGGTTGTACCTAACGTTGGGGAGATAATTTTAATCATTACATAATGACCCTTAAACCTTAATTCTTATTTTTCTATACAAACATTATAATGAGGAACAGTTTGTGAGTTTTTATTTATTATTTAATATTAATAACTAATAATAATATAAATACTATATATTACATTATTTAATACATAGTTGTAAAGAAATTATAATCCCAGGAACCATAAGATATCTGAGTGTTATAGGCCATGTCCTCGGGGCCATGTAATACATCTATTTACACATAAAAGCTAAAATATACAAGATATATGCCTATTAATAATACATTTAAATAAATTGCGCTGACAACAGGATCCGTGGCCTCAATATTTCGTAATCTAAACGCTTGCCTCACACAACATTAAAAAATATCCTCTGCCGTTAAATGTTACAATTTACATAATTTTAATATCGACCAGTGTAAGCTGATCTCGGATCACATATAATCCATACGAAATGATATTCCATCAAACGAGTAGCTCCTTTTACTCGTCTGTCTCAAGGATTTCAAGATTTTTGTCATTCCGCGAGCGTGTGTTGTTTTTTGTAGTTTTAGTGTGTGAATAGATTATTCATAATTCGTTTGTCTGTGTGTTTGTTAGACGCGTGTGTCGACTGACGACTGAGACATGTGCCTGTATGGATTTCGTTTGCTTGTACACGTGTACTGTTGACTGGTAACTTGCGTAAATGTATGGGAAAACGCTTGAATATTACCCGTACTTGGGGCATGGGGGTTAGTGTATTTATGCGAATGTGTGACCCGTATAAGAATAGTATTTTTTGTTTATTCGTTGTGTGAGTTTTTAGTACCGAATTTTTTTTAATTTATAGTGTGAGTTTTTAGTACTGTATTTTTATTAATTTAAAGTGTGAGTTATTAGTCCCGAATTTTTTTCAGGGACTTTGGACGGATTGCCTATCGGGGTCTTATATGACAGATAATTTTTCGTCTCTATTAGCGTTTTAACCTAGAACTTATTTGTTAAATAAACTCGTTGACCATGAACCATTCTACCAAAGAGGTGGTTAAACTTGTTACAATTTGATATTCAAATGAAATCGAAATGTTTGTGACTACAATTAGTATTATAATAATTAATTAGAACTTCAGTCTACCTACCAATATAATACCAGATGTGGATGTTGAGTTGCGAATATACAAGTTTTATAGTTTAGGAGGTTACTATTAGGTCTTAAAACAGTACTAATTCCAGTGTGGAAGAAGGACGGAAAAATATATAGATGATCTAGCGCCATCACTTTCCCACACTGGAATTAGTACTGCTTTAAGACGTTGTGGTTACTCTTGAATCTGTGGGTAACGTAACAACGATTTAGTTATTAGCTGAGTTATAGATTCTACTAATATGATAAACGCCAAAGTTTGCATGTATGGAAGGATGAATGGATGTTTGGGTGTATGGATGTTTGTTACACTTTCACACGAAAAGAGCTTATCGTATCTCCATGAAATTTGGTACAGAGCTTGATCACGGCACCACGCAAGTGACGCCGCGGATTACAGCTAGTATGAAAAAAAATTACATATTTTTACTTTCCATAAATGTAGACAATTGAAATACCCTTTCCATTACTCCAACCATTCAACAGAGGTTAGTTAATTTATAAATCGAATTAATTTTTAATAAATACATAATTCATAGTTCTCATTTGAATAGTAAAGGATAATCTAAACCAAACTAAAATGGCGGATACAGAACAATCACCAAAACTAATAGAACCAGATAATATTTTATGTATATAGGTAAAATATAAAAAAAAAAAATCGAAATGTCAACAAACGGAAATTTACAATTCAAATTCGCGAATGTTATTAATTATTTTATACAATCTAATACAAGGATGAAATATATTAATGTCGATGTTTCTATTATTTTTAAAAAAGTATGTTGTCACTTAAAACAAAATAAATTTAAAATATGCAATCATAAGTTGACTAGATACTAGGGCGCGTTGAAATCGTTTATATGTGACTTACGAAATCTCTACCAACAAAAAATAGCGTAAATTTAAACGAAATTAGATTGAATTACTATTAATAAGTTAGTGTAAACATATTTTCATTTCGTTTCTATCTCTGTACAATATTTCATCAAAATCTGTATCGCCTTTTCAATATAAAGTAGGTAAGAGAATACGAGAATACATACAAAATAATTTTTAAATTGTTCAAAGATGAAAAAAATATAAATAGAATCATAGCTATTAAACGAATAATCCTATTTGCGTGCGATTTTGTTTTAGCTACAAATACATTGTTAGTTTTAACTTCAATTTAAGCATAATTTTTATTATAATATTAACTTACTTGTTAAACTTACTTATACTTGTAGTGCGTAGTAATTATAAATATTAAAATAACTACTGTTTATTATTATGTGTTTATCAAAATCAAGTGAAGAAGACAGAAGAGAGAACATAATAGTTAAATAAAGAAGCAGACGACAGAAGAGATACGAGAAGACAGAAGAGACCAGAAGACAATAGAACGTTGACCTAGCCTCTCCTTGGCTTTGTCTGTCGATATTTCAGACATAGCCTGTTAGAGGTTACGTTTTGTTCTGTTTTCCTACAGAGAAGAATAAGGAAGAAATTAAGAAGATTGTGCGAGATAGAAACACATTCTCTGAATCGCGCTAATGATATTTTTTCCGTTTATCATATATTAGGGTATACAGTTTGCGTATTTATTGATATTAAAACCGCGTATGTTTATCCTTTGATTATATAACAGCAGATTATTCATGCAGGAGAAATTATTGACTGTTCAGTAAAGAAATGACCTCCAGATGGTCTCCTTGTTACAGTGGTTAACGCGTGAGCGTAGAACCGAGGGATCCTGGGTTCGATTCCCGGTGGGGACACATAAAAAAAATGTCTCGGTCTGGCAGAACACAGAAGGCAGGACTACTTGTCCATAAAGAAAATTGATCAGTGAAACAGATATATATCATCTGCCCCATAGTGGGGACATGGGACTTCACTTTTTTAACAGTTAGGAAACATGCTAAATTTTATATCAGGTACCAGGTAACACAACTAAATGCAAAAAAAGAAATGCTAATGTATTTTTAGTGAGTGACTACATCGCGCCCGGCCCCAGGTAGTTATTTTGAAATAAGATAAGTTGTGTGACGTCACACGACCTAGCCAACCTTGTTAGCGCTGCTCCTACGCTCTACAGTGCATGTTTTATTAATCGACTTCTTATACATTATAGCTTAACGTTGAAATGTACCTTTTGACCGACTTCAAAAAAGGAGGTTCAAAATTCTGTTTTTATTTTTTATGTGTTTTTAATAGTTTATTGAGTGCACCGATTTCGGTGATTCTTATTTTATTTGAAAGCTGATCCTGCTCCATGACAGAATTTTGATGTGTCAAAATTTATTGTTCCTTCGCAGTAATGAAAATGTTTTTTTTTATATATCAAATTTATGTGTTTCCCCCCATAAGAACCTTCCTTGTGCTTAATATAAATGTTAAAAAACGAGTCGAGTTTAAAATTTGGCTCTATAACTCTGTGTATCCGTCAGCCTATCTCTTATTAAAGCTTATACTATTGAACCGATTGGGATGAAATTTGATACATATATAGTTAAAGACCCGATAAAGGACATGTAATAATTTTAATTCCTGTAAAACTATAATAATGCTCAAGGGGATTTGGTCAGTGCCCTAAAGACGGCTTTTCCTATCCTTTATTTATCCTGTCCCTATTCTTACTGCTATTATAAGTACGATAAAAAATAGCCAGCCGGTCTTGTTGAAATTTAGCACAAAAATAGGTTATAGCCCAGATTTGTATGTTGTTTCGTTCAGGTACAAAGCGAATGAAGCAACGGGCAAATGTAATCTTAATATATATCAATTACGTATCAGATTGTTTGTCCACGATAGAAATAATGTCCTAAACTACTCAACCGATTTTAAACAAATTCGCACACCATGTGCAGTTTGAACCAACTTAAAATATAGGATAGATTATTTCATTAACTATAAATGACTACCCGGGTGGAACCGAGGCGTGTAGCTATTAAATAATATTTATATCTTTCATTCTTTATTGAATAATTAAAACTAAGGTCCCGTGTCCTCTGGTGGGGTATGGGGCAGATGATATACATCTGTTTCACTGATAGATTTTCTTTATGGACAAGTGAAGCCTTCCTCTGTCCTGCGATCGAGACATTTTACTTTTGGGACCCTACCGGAAATCGTACCCAGAACCTCGTTTCTACCCTCACACGTTAACCACTGTACCACCTTGGCGGTCAATTTATTACGGTCTTATCTTATATCTTTAAACGAGCAATTCTTGTATATATATAATTGGAATCTCGGAATCGGTTCCAACGATTTTCATGAAATTTAGTATACAGGGGGTTTCGGGGGAGATAAATCGATCTAGCTAGGAATCTTTTTTAGAAAATGTCAAATTCGTGTTTTACGTCTTTCACGCAAAAACTACTGAACCGATTGCAACGAAATTTGCTTCGTAGATAGCTGGACAACTAAAATAGCACATAGGCACTTTTTATACCGATATTCCTACGGGATACGACGGTCACAGCTAGTGAAAATTAAAATAGAAAATATAGAAACACTTACAAAGGAATTATACAATTGGCGGCCTCATGGCTCAAAGTCATCTCTGCCAAGAACCTTCAGATTTCATTTATTACATCTTATTCTCAAGACAAATTCTTCCAAACGTATATTTAACGTTTTATATGGAATATTCGAGTGTTATATGTAAAAACTCGATTTTCGTATGAATAATATAGAAATAAAAATATTCACCGTTCAAAGCTCAAAACATCGAGACAGACAGAGGTTATGTTCCAAGGTTAACAAGCTGTGACGTCACCGCCGTTAATATAAAATAGATGCTCAATTTTATTTGAATAAATTCACAATATCTCAACTAATATCGTGATTAAATGGGTGATTATATAACAATTTCACGCTAAAATGCATGGATAGTTCTTGATGTGATTTGCTTTTTTTATCACGTAGGTACAAATGGTTTCAACTTGATGCATTTGCCTTGAATAATATAACGAATCTAGGGCAAAATATACTGTAATTATAAATGTAAAGGTGACAGTGGATAGGGTAATAAATTTTCTATAAAATTTGTTTAAATATAGTATCCTGGCTTTCCAAAAGGCTTTACTAGCATAGATCCCGTTTTCGTGGAACCAGGGATAAAAATATCTTATATCCTTTAAAGAAAGAAATCTATAGACAGACATAAAGATAAAAAACAATATAGTATCTGTTATTCTTCGTGATCATAATTCTATGAATAAAAATCATTAAGAGCCTACGCCTATTATTTACGTTCGGCGTTGAAGCGCATCGCCTTTAAAATGAACCATGAATCAGTTCAATAGAATGACTGACTGACTGATGTTCAGGTGACTTATAACCTTCCACATCTGAACGCTTCAGAGCCCCGAGTATTTCATTGTATACCATGGTCATGGGAATATCCAGGGGCTGGATTTAAGGGTTCTAAGCATTCCGTACAGATATGATTTTACAATTTAATGTGTGCTTCTTATCTCTTGTATTACCTGTTTCTTGTTTTTAGCCTCTATTATTTTCATTATCAGCCCATACATATTCCCACTGCTGGAACACAGGCCTCCTATTCTTCGTCCAGGGTTCAAGCCATAATCCCCCACGTCGGCCAAGTGCGGGTTGGTAAATGTCACATGTCTTAAAACTTTGATTCATGGACATGCGGATTTCCTCACGATGTGTTCCTTCACCGTTTCGAACAGCGGTGCTGTTATCTATGCGCAGATAAATTGAAAAATCAATTTATTTCTTGGACGCTCGCCTAGTCGCGAACCCCCGACTTATCGATTTTCTTATTATATTATAGGTCCGAGGTCCTCACCACCGAGCCACCACTGCTTCGCACTGAGCCACTTCTGTTTTATTACACAACAATATCTTGCGAGAGCTTTTTTCTGGGTTGGATTTAAAACTGAAACCTTAATTCGGCCATGACACATATGTTAATTATATTAACAGCTATATTGTGTAACAGTGGATTTTGAAATAACCAATAAATTGAAATAAACAAATGCAAATTTTATGGACTTTCTATTAACTTAGCGTCATCAATCATGGCTTGTCTTACATCGTAGTAAGGAATTGAACTAAATTGATGATTTATTATACACTAGCTGCGCCCCGCGGTTTCACCAGCGTAAGTCCGTATCCCGTAGGAACATCGGGATAAATAGTTGCCTATATGTTATTCCAGTTGTTAAGCTGTCTACGTACCAAATTTCATTTCAAACGGTTCAGTAGTTTTTGCGTGAAAGAGCAACAAACACACACACATCCTTACAAACTTTCGCATACGGGGGTAGTATTTATTAAAATCCTTTCTGAACGTTAGCCAACGTCATAAAATCTATCTCCATGCCAAATTTCAGCCCAATCCGTCCAATCGGTGTGTTGATTGCTATGACAGTCAGTCACCTTTAAGTTATATATATTTAGATTGCGATATATTACAGGAATTTAGTTAAGAAAAACTTGAAAACATATTGATAGAGATAGAATCTAGAACTATATTTCCTCACTTGCTCCCATACAGAGTAAACGAAACGCGAATGATTAAATCCTGGCAATCTTAATCAACATAATCAGTTATTTCATGAAATTATTGTATTGTCACCGATCCTTGATAAGTGTTTGAAGTTTGAATTAGATTTGTCCATTAAAAGTGGGTTAAAGTCACGTCTAAAGGAGTACAAACATACAGGTGAAGCTTATAAAAGCGTGTTAACACCGAATTTAGGATTTTCTTTGAAATACGAAAAAAAGCTGGTTTGTTTATTTTAAAAAACGGTTTACAAATAAATATCCTACTAATATTATTAATGCGAAAGTTTGCGAGGATGGATGTATGTGCATGTGTATGTTAGTTACTCTGACGCAAAAACTACTGAAGCGATTGCAATGAAATTTGGTACGTAGATAGCTGGACAACTGGAATAACATATAGGCAACTTTTTATCCCGATATTCCTACGGCATACAGACTTACGCGGGTGAAACCGCGGGGAGCAGCTTGTATTTATTAAAATATGTCTAATGTCTAAGCCTTATTTAAAGTCGAAATTATACAAATCATATGAATGTGTGAATTAAATTTTATTTTAACAAAAAAAAAACTCTTCAAATAGTCTGTTCTAGACAATTCTAATGGAAGCACGAGGGATGGGAATCATCAAAATCGGTTGATCCAGTGGAAAGTTCTGCGGTAACAAATCCAAAAAACACAGTCGAATTCGAGTCACTTTTTCTGAAATCGTTTGAAAATAATGTTTAAAATCACTATTTAATTATCCTAAAAGTAAATTACATTTCACTTGTAGTATGTAATTAGTCATTTATCAAACTACCCTCTTAGACTAAAAGAAACGTTCAAGTGCGAGTCGGACTCGCGAGACTAAGAGTTCCGTACAAAATAGCTAAAGAGCATGTTTTTCAAAATTGTTCACCCATCCAATTTATGACCGAAACAATGAAAATAAAATCAATAAATTAATTCAAGTCAATGTTTATTTTATTTTTAAATGTAGGTAGTTGTTAACCAATCTAACAAACTACCCTCAAATACATAAGATTCGAAAAGTGTCTTATCATATACAAATTACAACTAAGAAAAATCTAGCCCAGTACGCCTGTTACAATATTAATTAGTAGTTATTGTAAAATAAATGTTATCTTTCGCAAAATCTCAAAAACATTACTCTCCATTTTTTGAGTCGTGTAAAAATGTATAATTTTAAATCTCAAAATACATTATGGGAACCAAAATAAAGACTGCCATTCAAATTGCATAATTTTTATAATATACAAGAATATTTTTATTTAATAAAGGATGCGTAGTCTTAAATGAATTATAAATAAATAAATAATAATTTAACAATCACCACAATATTCAACTATTAGCTATTATTTTAAATAATTAATACTTCATTTTATTTAATAAATAAATGGTAACTCTAATTAAATAACTTATTTACATTATTCGTTTAGAAATGATTATAAATTGAATTATATAATTCCTAAACGAATTTTCACAACAACGCAATAAAATAAACATGACATGGATAGCTTAGGTGAACAAATGAACTATTTCTTTATTTCTTTTTTTTTTTTTTGCGTTTTATGTTTGTATGACAAGCCTATTTATTTGTTTATTTTATATAACACATAGGACACTGTATTCCAATTCTATATTAAGTAGTGTTTTAAGAAACAACATCCAGTTAAAACTCCTGTATCCTTTTAGACTAGGAAGGGTGAGGCCCTTCCCAGTCCATTCCTTCTTTCTAGTCGTCAATCCTTTCCTTATCCCTTACCCCTTAAAAGCGGGCAGTGCATTATTTTTTATTAAGAATTAATTTCTACAAAAATACATACACAAACCTTTACATCCCAAATTCTAAAATAGGACCAAAGGAAAAGAAATTCCTAACAAACAAAAAATCTACGGAAAGTAAGAAATAAAGGTCAGCCTTCGTAATTGAGTGTTATCTACCACGCAACCTATGTACATAACCTAACTTTGAACAAAAAATACTGTTTCATTTTTATTTCATTGTACACGATTAGCTGGTTCGATTTTCATATAGTGCCCGTATGGGGTACTTATGGTTTGCGGCCCGCCATAGGGCTCGTAGACGACGTTCACATTCTTCGTGTCTGCACCTTGGCCTTCTCTACTCCAGGGTGCTGAAAAAAAAAAATAAAAAAAATTACAAAATTTTTTTTTTTCATATTTGTGATTAATTGAGAATGAAATAAGCGATGGGAACGGGATTTATTTAGATCCAAATAAAAAACTCAACCCCTTTTATTGGCCTAATGATTCATTGAAATAAAAATTAGGTTATTGATACTGAGTTTCAAAAATATTAAGAGGAAACCGAACTGTCGAAGAATCAAAAGTTCGACGACATCTGTAAACCCACACTTGGCCAGCGTGGTGGTTATGGCCTGAACCCACATAGGAGGCTTGTGTCCCAGCAGTGGGAACGTGATGATGATGACATAGAAACAAGGACAATTCCAAGTTCCAAGTGCATAGTTGGAAATATTGTCATATATTATAAAAGCGACATCTGTTGTTCAATAGATGTAACTTCTTCTATAGTATAATAAATAATTCGTTAATTCGATCTTCATATTTTTAACATAACAAACATTAAATGTATCTTGGTATAATCAACGGAATTAACTAAAAATCTTAAAATAGTATTGCACTTATTGATATAAACACGATATTATTATGATTTGTTTTAACGCCATCTAGCGGCTATTGGTAGCACTAAAAGAAATAAGTTATTAGTGTTCACTACTTTACACTAGATGTCGTTCTAAGAAAAGAGTTTCTAGTTATTTTGTCGTGAATCGATTTCAAAACGGGTTAGGTTTATTTTATAGAAAACTAGCTGCACCGGCAAACGCTGTTCTGCCTTACTCTGATTATTTAGGGGGATGAAAAATAGATGTTGTCTGATTCTCATAGATACCGGATAAGCACAAAAAATTTCATCAAAATCCGTCAAGCCGTTTCGGAGGAGTATGGCAACGAAAACTGTGACACGAGAATTTTATATATTAGATATGGGCCACTGTACACCTCTCCAAATGTCCACGGGCGGTGGTAGCGCTAACCATCAGGCGATCCACCAGCTTCATTGCCGACGATTTTTATACTTATGACCTAAAATAGACCGAAGTGAATTGTAAGATCTCTTACATATGGGTATTTGCTCTTCCGCATGATGCCCGTTGTGGATATGCAAGTGTATTTCCTTCTGATGCGGCGCTTCCCACCCGGAGCTGTGGTGGGTTTTGGACGCGAAAAGCGCGCCAATCTGAAATCGAGAAAATCTCTTTGAATAATAATTAACTAGTGGTCCGCCTTGGCTTCGCCCGTGATACGTATATAGCCTATAGCCTATCTCAATAAATGGGCTATCTAACACTAAAAGAATTTTTCAAATTGGACCAGTAGTTCCTGGATTAGTGCGTTCAAACAAACAAACTCTTCAGCTTTATAAAAAAAAAAACGAAATTACAAATTATTTATTTTACATGGTACTAGTACTACGTTTGCCCGCGGCTTTGCACGATAAATTTGGGGTAAACACCTTTCGCCCCCCTTTCACCCATGTCTATATTAATATTAAAAAGCTGAAGAGTTTGTTTGTTTGGTTGAACGCGCTAATCTCAGGAACTACTGGCCCGATTTGAAAAATTCTTTCGGTGTTAGAAAGCCAATTTATTGAGCCGGTTTGTACCCGATGTATCCGATGTTATTGGCCACATAACATCAGGCACTACATGGATAGCACCGCGGGACACAGCTAGAGCAAGATACATGACAAGATTTGGCGTTAACAACAAAAATAACGCTGTGTGTCAGTGAAAGCTGTTTACACACGTCACTGAGTCTAAGCAATATGTACTGAATGATACATAAATTCAAGTTACAAGGTCAGAGTCAGATATTTCGCTGTTGACTATTTAATGGTTTGTTATAATATTGACAGAGGCACTCGTGT
Organism: Zerene cesonia; assembly: GCF_012273895.1. Lineage (NCBI taxonomy): Eukaryota > Metazoa > Arthropoda > Insecta > Lepidoptera > Pieridae > Zerene > Zerene cesonia. The sequence continues at coordinate 1,973,723 of NC_052125.1, read as the reverse complement.
ATTTGCTAATGTATTGACATAACCTTTATATAAATAATATTTTAATAATGAACTGGGAGACGAAACGTGGATTTATCGTATGCTTTTGCCCGCGGCTTCGCACGCGATATTTACCTATAATACAGATTAATATCTAGTACGGGACCAACTTTTGTTTGTATGTGTGTATATGGTTGAGAAAAAAACTTATTTATTTTTTAATATTATTTCGTAGTTTAATAGATTTAATTATACACATAAACCTTCCTCTTGAATCACTCTATCTATTAAAAAAAACTTCATAAAAATCCGTTGCGTAGTTTCAAAGATTTAAACATACATAGGGATATAGGGACAGAACGCGACTTTGTTTTATACTATGTAGTGATATTAAATTCTCGTATCACAATGTTAGTTACCTTAGTCCTCCGAAACGGTTGGACCGATTCAAATGAAATTTTGTGTGCACATCAGGTAGGTCTGGGAATCAGCCAACATCTATTTTTCATAACCCTAAATGATCAGTATAAGGCAGAACAGCGTTTGGCGGGTGCAGCTAGTGTTATAGATATCACACTAATATTATATGTAAAAGTTTGTTTGATTGAATGTTTGTCCGTCCGTCAATCACACTGAAACTGCTGAACAGATTTTGATGAAATGTGGTATACAGACAGGGTACGAGGTGACTGGGGTGAGGATAGTTTTCATCCCGATATGCTCCCTTGGGATAAAACAGGAATCTCGATATCCGGGCGGAGCCGGGACGAGCGTCTAGTAGATAATAATAATGATGTCATAGTATTGTCCCGTGGAGTTACAATGCCGTCTTAAAGCAGTACTACATTGTAAAACTACTACTACTACGTTTAGGAGTTGCAAAAAAGGATAAAGAATTAAATGTAAATTAACAAACTAAAAATCATTAATATCCATTCAGGCGTTTTTGAGTAAGTAACTAACACGACTACATGGAGTTTTATATTATTAGCTTCACCTGTATGTTTGTTTGTACGTGACCTTTAGACTCGATTTTGACCCACTTTAAACGGACATTAGATATCAATTGAAACTTATCAAGGATCGGTGTCAATACATCCTATATCCTATCCTTCTTAATCCTACTAATATTATAAATGCGAAATTTTGTAAGGATCTGTGCGTTTGTTGCTCTTTCACGCAAAAACTACTCAACCGATTGCAATGAAATTTGGTACGTAGACAGCTGGACAACTGGAATAACATATAGGTAACTTTTTATCCCGGACCGCTAGTTACAAATACACAAACAAACATCACATTCTTCCTCTAGAAGAGTCGTAAACACACAAACCTTAGCAGCACCAGCTATCAGCAGTAACTTTAGGATGAACAATGTAACAGCCAGCGTCTTGACTCCCACCAGAGCGGCCACCACCGCCCAGGTGGAGGCTGCGCCCATTTGAAAGGCGAGTGGAATGAAGGCCTGGATCATTTTCTTGAAGGGACGCCCGAAGGTTCGACCTGAAAGTAAATGGTTGTTCATTGGTGGAGGTTTCCAAGAACCCTCACAACGACTAATTGTTACATTATAAATATAAATATAATTATATCGCGGCCCATCTATTTTATAAAATAGATGGGCCGCGCGGTTTCACCTGCAGATAAGAAGTATTCTGCTGTTAAATGGTTTTTGCATTAAAGGGTGACAAACATCCACATTCACTATATTATAGTACTACTAGCTGCACCCCGCGGTTTCATCCGCGTAATTCCGTATCCCGTAGGAATATTGGGATAAAAAGACAACTGAAATATCATATAGGCAACTTTTTATCCCGATATTCCTATGGGATATGGACCGATGGGATGAAACCGCGGGGCACAGCTAGTAAATCATAATTCAGCAAACTGGTCAAGTAACTGTAGTCAATTCCAATTAAAACTAAATCATTATTCATTCAACCAGATTTCCTTCACAAGCCGACAATAAACATTTACCTACCACCCGTTCGGAAAGCAGTGTCTACAGAGAAGTCCGCAAGAAACTCTGTAGTTGCTCTTTTAAAATCAGGTCAATGTTAAAATAATTTTTCTTAAATATCTAGTCATATCATAATAATGATGCCAAAGGAAGGCCTGTGGTTCTTAAGCGATAACATTCCATGGCTTTTCGTCTTCCATTTATATCCATTAATGCTATAGTAGGCCCTCTAATGCGATACATTTAAACTTATATTAAGAAAGTTTTATTTTTAATTTGTGTATTTCTTTGTGTTTTTGAAAAGTATTAACATAGAAACTACTGGTCCAATTTCGTAAATTCTTTCACCAAGTGTAAATATATATCAAAGTCGAAGGCTTTCCGCTAGTACAGGTTTAGGTTTTTAGTATTTTTAAATTGAGCTACTATATAACTCTTTAATATTAGGTAATATTTTACGTATACCTTGACCTGTGAAGGATTTTTCTACTCTAGAAAGCCGGAAGCCTAATTATCTAAATTCTACGTGTTGTGTAATCACAAAACTAGCTTTGCTCGCGGCTTCACACACGTTAAGTTCGGAGTAGTTTAAAGATATTATTTTACATATAAAACTTTCTCATGAATCACTCTAAATTTAATTTTTAGTTTTATAGCATTGAAATGCTTTATAAATGAGAAATTTTTGAAAGAATAGAAAAAATTTGATCACGAGGCAGGATTCGAACCTGCGTATCTTGCCTAACCGTAGCAACGCCTAGCCTCTCGGCCACCCGTGATCCTGCCACAGTAATCAAATTTCTTCTACTCTTTCGGTTTCATGTGCCTAAGGGGCACCCCACGCCATCTATTGAGATGATTAAGAACCATCACAACCAATACGAAACATTATTTCAATGATTACAATATTGTATCGATGGAACGCGGCCTTTGTTAAATTTAATTTTTAGTTTTATAGCATTGAAATGCTTTATAAATGAGAAATTTTTGAAAGAATAGAAATTTTTTCTATCACGGCAGGATCACGGGTGGCCGAGAGGCTAGGCGTTGCTACGGTTAGGCAAGATACGCAGGTTCGAATCCTGCCTCGTGATCAAATTTTTTCTATTCTTTCAAAAATTTCTCATGAATCACTCTATTTATAAAAACCGCATCCAGATCCGTTGCGCACTCTTGGGATAAAACAGGAATCTTGATATCCGGGCGGAGCCGGGACGAGCGTCTTGTAAACGAATAAATTAAACCCATTAAAACATTGTTTTCATTGTGCATGTGTGTATTATAGTAGGTAAAACAACTAAACACGTTTTGGTTGAACTTTTAAATGGAACATGATTTTCTATAATTGTGCAAATAAAGACGGAATTTCTCTACGCGAATTCTTCGAATAGCAAATTTATAAGCAATCTTATTTAGAGATTGTTTCGCTGCGATTAAGGTGACGCGTGCTCCCAATGTGCTGAGAAATCTAGGTCATTGGTGAGACCCCAATTGCTTATTGATATGACATTTTCTTATGCGAGATATATATCTTTAATAAAAAAATTATCTTAGTAACTTATCGATCATTAATACTAGCACCATAAACTTGAACTTGTAGCTAACTTAGAAGTCAATGTTATTTACCGTACTTCTCCGAAACGGCTAGACCGATTCTCATGAAATTGTTTGTGCATATTGGGAAGGTCTAAGATTCGGCCACCATCTATTTTCCATGCTCCTAAATGATAAGTTAGGCAGAACAGAGTTTGTTGGGTCAACTAGTTTAGTCTATATATCCATATCTATACAATATATAAAGCTGAAGAGTTCGTTTGTTTGAGCGTGCTTACCTCAGGAACGAAAATAAACTACCCTTTGTCCTTCCTAGGATGACATCCGAGGGAGGAAATTATATAGTTTATTTTGTATAATTTAAAATTCAGTAATTTTTTTTCTTTGTTTTAATTGTTTTCTTGTGTAAGCTATTTATTGTGTTAAACAAAACGTTTTCAGTTTGACAAAACAATTTGTCTTAATATTAATGTTTTTATTAATTGTAATTTTGTGGAGATAAATAAACGATTCTTTCTTTCTTTCTAAATAACTCCACAAACCTGCATTAGGCGCATTATCATTTCTAAAAAAATGTATTAAAATTATATCGGACTTATTCGGTAATTTGAATTTATCAGAGCGCGAAAACCACTAATTTCATATCTGTTCGGAGGAATTGGAGAAATTACTCAAGTAATGAAGTAGTCATGCGGTTTTTATCCGACGTTCCTAAAAACGGAGGGTCTCAGTTTGGTAATTTTCTTTTGGTTTACGTTACTTGATAACTCCGTGATGATATTGGTGTGATACTTCTTTTGTTTTATAAACTAAACTGCGGCCGAAACCACGGGCAATAGTAAGTATTTATGTAGCTCATGGCTTTTTATGACTTATAAGCTATACTATTGTTAAGTATCATTAGAATCCATTCAGTAGTTTTTACTTGAAAGAGAAACAAATATCCATCCATCCATACAAGCTTTCGCGTTTATAATATAAGTAGGATAGTGGTCATTAGGGGCCATTTTAAATTGGATAGGTACCTCCCCCGAGGTGGATAGGTGACCTTTTTAAAGATATATTTAAGAAAATATGAAATTGATTTGTCATCATCATCAGCACATATATGTTCCCAGTACTGGGACATACGCCTCTTATTAGAGTTCAGGCCATAATCCACTTCACCACCACCAGAACTTGGCCAACTCGATCCAAAATCCTACGGGGTTCCTGAAGTAGGAACACAAATTGGCTTATAACAGTGATTGTTATGAAATTTTTATTATTTCGTGTGCTATTTGTATCAAATAGTAATAAATCAATCGATTCTATGTTATTACCCCACGGACGATGTTTTTCGAGTGCCGTTTTATGTGCCTATGTGAAATTGTATGTCATCTTTTTGGTACGCCCTACAGTACAAACCGCTGGACCGATTTTGATATACGAGTCGTCGTTGTTTATTTTGTCCACGAGGGCGAACCTGCGGGCAACAGCTATTTAAATTAAGCCTTTAAATATTCAACTATAAAAGTACCTATGTAAGATATTTAAAAGCGTTATAATATATAAAAAGCGTACAACCTATGCATTGTTTTAATTTCGGAAGGATCTATTTTATTATCTACTAGCTGCGCCCCACGGTTTCACCCGCGTATGTCCGTATCCTGTAGGAATATTGGGATAAAAAGTTGTTGTGAATAAAAATATGTTATTCCGGTTGTCCAGATGCCTACGTACCAAATTTCATTGCTATCGGTTCAGTAGTTTTTGCGTGAAAGAGCAACAAACGCACACACATCCTTACACACTTTCGCATTTATAATATTAGTAGGAAGTTCCTACTTAGTAGGATAGGATTCTATCTCAGTAATATACATATACTATACTTGCAAAACGCAATTAAATAAAATATGTAAATTATTGAAAAGATAGATATTTATAATATAAATGATCATCTTCTTTAAATTAAATTTTTTTTCCCTATTTTAATATCTCTAATTTAGGTAAATATGACTGTAACAAATAGGGGCAACTTTCGTTTTCATGAAAAAAAAAATGTGTCATTTTAACGAATTTCAGTTGCTCTTTAAGGCTTCATTCATATTTAAAATTTTAACAACTTAGAAATAACAAGACTTATAATAATAATAATAATAATAATAATAATAATAAAGTCTTTATTAAAACTGTTAAATAATACAATTATATTGGTAGAAACTAAA
>NC_052125.1:1959646-1967020 GCF_012273895.1 Zerene cesonia | reverse complement strand
GTTAGAATCTGTTATCTGATAGTATTCATTCCAATCTATCTCAGACAGTTGTTCCTTGATCATGTCATAATTTAATTTGGTTTTTGAAAAAGTGCTTGTATCCTTCGTTATTGTGCTGTCATTTATTAATAAAAGAATGTGAGAGTGATCTGTCAGTTGGTCAAACACAACAGTTTGCCATTTTAGCGGAGTCTTGATCATAACATGATCGATACATGTCTTGTCTCTTGTTGGTTTGTCTATGCCTTGCAATAAGCCATAAAATGCCATAAGGCTTAAATAATGAGCACCATGTGTTGTTATATTACCCGAAAGAATATTTATGTTTATGTCACCTGTAAATATTATAGTTTTTGATTTTAATTTCTTTATTATTATAATGTTCGTTATAACAGATTAAAGATATCGTCTTGAAATATAAATATGTGACGAATGATGAATAAAATATTTCGAGATCATGAGATTAAGTCAATATTTACTTACCAACCGAGGTTTCCTGCACATTCGATCTATCATGGTCCTCGATTGCCCCAGAGCCATAATTAATTCTCGTTAAATTATATTTATTCTCACTAATATTAAATACTTTGGCATTCAAATAACTATTACTTAAACCTACGTCACTAGCACCGTTTAATTTTGCCGCGTAACTGGGACAAAAAAGTAAAAACGAAGCGAGGAAAGTCAACCACAGAGTCATCTTTCTAGAACCCGCCAGTAGTAAAACGTGAAAACAGGGTATGAACCACTTAATAATATCTTTTATATCCATCGTTGCATTTAAGAAGGGGTTTTATAGCACAAATACTGTGGGGTGTTTAACGACACACACATCATTTCGCTGCAAGCGCTGTGTCAAAACTGACAGTGCATTCCCATTTCCCGCCATTTCTTCTTTCTCTGACCTCGACTTGTGCCGAGTACACACGGTATAATACAGACAACATAGAACTGTGATCTTTAACTTTCGCTTTTTAAACATGCATCCCAGTAACGTGATCGAAATAAATGCGCAAAGAATAACCGTGACTAAGGTAACGGATTTGAAAACGGGGGAAACGACGAAAGTGCCCCCTTTAATTTTCTTTACGTAACAAAGTACGAGCGCTATAGAAAAGAATAATTTTGCATTCAAGTATTTGGGACTCAGTTTATTTTTTGTTATGTTAACTTTTGAAAGTCGCCTATCAATCATTGTTACGAAGAAAGTTTCTTGAATATTGTATTTCAATAATGACACACGTGTAATTAATATTGTATATCCATTAAAATCTTATTTCTTTTCTCAATCCAATAGGTAAATCTGGTTAAGCAAGGTTCCTAGTAATGTGAGTGAGTACCGTTGTTCCGCAGGTCAACAGAGTTCATTCACCAAATTAAATAAGTGGGTAAACTAACATTATCCAGTTGTCTTTGTATTTGGAAATGTTATAAATATAGTGTCTATTTCAGCTATATTGATGAAGGCCGATCTTTATTCACTTTATACTGAGTTTAAAATCGCCTAAATAAAAAGTAGTCTACAATCACAGCTGTTTTTCGTGAAATAATAGCACAGATAACATAATACTATAACAAAAGAATGCCTAACCATAATAACCTCCACCTATTATTACACCATTCTTTTTGACTGAACCGAATCATACTAATATCATATATTTTTATAAATATTAGACGTTCGTCCCGGTTCCGCCCGAATATCAAGATTCCTGTTTTATCCCAAGGGAGCATTCAATCGGGATAAAAAGTACCCTTTCACCTAAGTCAGTTCATACACTATCTGTATACTAAATTTCATCAAAATCCGTTATGTAGTTTCAGCCTTCATTGACGGACAACATCAAAACAAAAAAACTATCTCATTTATAATCCCCGGTGCGAGCTGGGCCAATTCGTGCTGAAGCGTGCTCGACTCCCACATACAGTAAGTCAATTGTAATGTACATTTATTCTGTAAAAAGGATTTATAATGAAAAATATTATTCGTCAAAGAATATTTATTTAGTTAAAGTTCAGTACATCAATTTATTTTATTATTTTCATGCCAAATGATTCGTATTTAATAAAAAAAATAAGCATTTCTTACCAAAGACAATTTACAGTAGTTGTAAGTTTGATACTTTATTAAAGCTACACAATTTCAAATCAAATAAAATCAAAAACATATAGCACCTCAGAACTTGTTTATTAGCGATTCTTCTGAGATATTTACTGTAAATCGTCCTAAATTCCTACCACACAGTATTATATTAATTTTAACGCAAAATAAAAAGGCTAATAATATACGACTTTAATTTATAAGATGTCCTTATCTTTTGTACATAGACAGTCTTGAATGTTTTCCTTTTTTTACAACAGTAATTATCTTAATCTTAGTGGAAAAAAAAAACTGTCTATCGAACAGAAAAGTAATTTAAATCTCATGAGCCGTTCTGAAATGCTAAGAGGTATAAACAACTTCTTTTATATATATAGTTGCTTGCCTCCGTTTTGTCCCAGCAAGAGATTTTTGCACTTTTCAAAAATTTTACATTTATCCTAATCCGTACAGCCATTTTCGACCAATAAGTTGTGTAACTGACACGACTACATAGACATAATATATTTTCATTACAACAAGGTCAAAATGGCCCATTTCCTTTTCCTCATCCTTCCCAGTCCATTCCTTCCCTTCAGTCATTAATCCTTTCCTTTTCCCTTACAGCTCAAAAAACGGATAACCCATCTGCAGTGGCTCTACCTCTGCCAACGTTCATGGGCGGTGATGACCGCTTACCATCAAGTGAACCACCAGCTCAGTTGCTCCCCATTATATTAAAAAAAATCTCAAGATGAGTTTTAAGCACAAACACTATGTGTAACCGGCTTTATACTGCTATGTATCAACATACATTCTCATAGATTATAGAACAATTGCCCTCCCTATTATTGCTATTAAGTAAATTGAAAGTAATTTTATTATTAAATCTTAAAAAAGAATCAATTTATACATCGCCGTAACATCGTAAAAACCGTTGAATTATAATTTTATTGTAATGATATCTCGAGAGATTGTAGGCTCGAAAAAGTTATCCAAAACATTGGCTTGTAATATAATCCATGACTAATCCTACTAATATTATAAACGCGAAAGTTTGTAAGTATGGCTGTATGTATCTATGGATGTTTGTTATTCTTTCACGGCAAAACCACTGAAACGATTGCAATGAAATTTGGTACGTAGATAGCTGGGACTGGTATAACACATAGGCAACTTTTTATCCCCTACGGGATACAGACTCACGCGGGTGAAACCGCCGGGCGCAGCTAGTATAATATAAAATAACCGGTATAAGTTATTTCAATGTTTTATAAATAAAGATAAAACATGTCTAGTCTTACGTTTGTACGAATAATACATAATGTAATTAAGTGTACATTGTTTTATATTTATGAACACGAAAGTTTTTTTTTATGTCACAGTCGGCAATGGAGCTGGTGGGACGCCTGATGGTAAGCGCTACCACCGCCCATGAACATTTGGAGAGGCGTAAGGTCTATTGCAGACCTTACGCCTCACAAATGGATTGACGACTTTAAATTGGGAAGGGATTGAGAAAGGATTGGCGAGAGGATTAAAGGAAAGGACTGGGAAGGGGAAGGAAAAGGATATGGCCCTCCGGCTCCCCCACTCACCGAACGAAACACAGCAGAATGCTATTTCACGTCGGTCTTCTGTGGGGGTGTGGTACTTCCCCGGTGCGAGCTGGCCCAATTCGTGCCAAACGTGCCCGACTACCACATACAAAAGTTTGTAAAGGTTGACGGATGACTAAGATAATAAATGATTAACATACAGAATTTTATTACTGTAGAACCGTTAACAAAGCTAAGTAAGGCATTAAAATTTTGTCCCTACATATAAAAACGAAAGAAATAACCGTCTCTTCTTCACACCTAACCACTGAACCGATTTAGATGATACTACCTGCGCCCCGTGGTTTCACCCGCGTAAGTCCCTATCCCGTTGGAATATCGGGATAAAAAGTTGCCTATATGTTATTCCAGTTGTCCAGCTGTCTACGTATCAAATTTCAATGCAGTAGTTTTTACGTGAAAAAGTAACAAACATCCATAGATACATACAGCCATACGTACAAACTTTCGCACGCACACATCCTTACAATCTTTCGCATTTATAATATTAGTAGGATAGTAGGATTTTGTGACCTAAGAAAGGACACAGGATAATTTCCTATCTCGTAAATCTTACAGGTGCGGGCACTTTACGGTGAAAACCCCGGTACTGTCTCTCCCATCTACGATTAAGCGGACAAAACCACGGGCGAAAGCTACTATTAAAAACATTACCTGGAAAGTTATTTTAATTAGTTTTTTGAACCAATTGCATCAGAGTCAGTAACGCGGAATGAAAGTAAACCGTCGCGTGATAGAACCGAGCGGTGGTCCGTCAATCTATGGAATGCGGCAATTGTATTAATTCAGTTTAGAAAGCACGATTTGATAGAAAATTTGCGTGGTTCTGTATATAATTAATCTTTATATATATGAACTCGCGGCTCCGGCTTCGCCCGTGGCACATATAGCCTGTAGCCTTCCTCTATAAATGGGCTATCTAACACTGAAAGAATTTTTCAAATCGGACCAGTAGTTCCTGAGATTAGTGCGTTCAAACAAACTCTTCAGCTTTGTAATATTAATATAGATTACGTGTCACGTTGCATGTCTGTGATGGACTACTAAACTACTCAACCGATTTTAATCAAATGTGCTCACTGTATGCAGTTTGATCAAACTTAAATTGAATATTTTTTAAGGTTGTTTATCCATACATACGGGGCGATAAAAGGTAAACTCGCAAATATGGTAGAAAATGAGGTTTCTAAAAGGCTTTCTACTAAAATAGAAGACATATATGCATGTAACACCCTAAATAATCTCATGCTGCCCCATTTTTGAATAAATCGCACGCGTAAAATTCGCATATTAGTTTAACAGTTTAAACATATAAACCTTCCCCTTGAATCAATCGTATCAATAAAAAAACCTATCAAAATCCGTTGTGCAGTTATAAAAATCTAAACATACATACATAGGGACAGACGCGGGAAGCGACTTTGCTTTATACTAGATAGCGATTTAACCACGGAACCCCAAACCGATCTAATTGTAACTGAGAAAGTGAAATCATCAAAAACGGAATGTTATAAGCGACACATAATACTTCATTGTTATACGATCGGTGAAACTATGCGATAACACATTATTTTGACCGAGTTCAATAACAGAGGGCATTGTTACTATCTGCGTGCATGTCCCGGCTTCGGTTTAATCTACATTAAATTTATTCTCTTGTACTATGGAGGGTAGTGGTAAGGAGAATCATCTTTATACTTAAAAATGCATTAAATTATAGTGGCGTCACATTAGCATCAGGGTAAACTTTACAGGAGCTTTAGAAATCTATAAACCTACTATTTACAGTACAGGAAATAAGATCGCTCTAGCTATTCGTTTTCTCATATTAACTCTTTAACAAAAAATATAACCTATATTTTCTAGATATCTTGTACTACGCGAGTTGTTGAGTCCACAAAATAGTGGAACAGCTTGCCTGCGTCAGTATTTCCAGCTTCCTTCGATATGGACTCCTCCAAAGAGCTTATAAATTCTTAAGAGGCCGGCAAATCAATCGCAATGCCCCAACATTGTGATTGCTTATGGGCGGCGGTGATCACTTACCATAAAAAGCTAATCCTCTATTTCACTCATATACATATCTTCGGCAAGCACGCAGTCACACCTACACACGCACACACACACACACACACAAGCACGCACACACATAGGGTCACGCATTAAATTAAATTATATAAGAACTGTATTTTAAATTTTAGCTTAAGTGCAATTTTTGTTATTCTTCTTAATTGTATCACATTACCTTTCCTACTAGTAGTGCTAGTGGGGGGGCTAGTGATCTGTACTACAGGTCTTTGACGACCTACTTCAGACACTAGTCTTTCACAATGCTAATATGTACTACTCAGTAGTTTTATGATTGTGAAGGCAAATAAAGAAATTTTTTTTTTACCATCAGTTGCATCGTTTGCCCCAATGGCGTAGCTATCATAGGGCCAGGTGGTGCAGTGTACCAGGGCCCCGGAGCTCAGGGGGCCCTCTTAACCTCAGCTTTGAAAGAGGGGAGGAAGGAGGAAGGCTGGTTTGCCCTTTTGTTGGTATTGGTATAAAAAAATGTTGACATTTACAATAACCGCCTACTTTAGTCGACAACAATATTAAATGTTTCCACTCGGCGTACTTCATTCCGTTTACAATTGCTACAATCATACCATACCATACCAATCGGTTCAGTAGTTTTTGTGTGAAAGAGCAACAAACACACACACATATATAGTATAGGATAGTAGGAAGTAGGATGATCACCATCTAATTAATAATTCATTTCTCCAAAAGGTCACTGACAACCCTGGGGGAAAGCACCACGCCAGATTTTAAAATAGTACCCCAACGAAGACATTTTCCTATCAAACAAAAAAAAAATGACCCCAATCAAAAACTACAGAGTTATCGAGTAATAAAACAAACAAAAGGTCGAATTGAAAATTTTGCCCCTTTTTTGGGAACATCGGTTAAACACCGTTTCGAAAAAAGGCATAAACATTTGTTTCATATTATGCGAAGAAGCGAATTAAATTTTTTGTAAAAATTTATCCAATAGAACGTGTTTTAAATCCGTCAAAATTATTTGGTACTAAAATAATGACAACCGTCATATTTACAAGTAATATATTTCAATATACAGATAATATTTCATATTAAATACATATATACATTGGAAATGCAATATATAAATTATCATAACACTGATATCGTATTAAAGAAAATTAAAATTAAATAAAACGATTTTTTTTTAATTATTTTTAAACAATTTTTTAAATTATATCCTTGCCCTAAATAACAAATTGAAATTGCGACTAAGCTATCTTCATGTACATGGCATCACCAGCGTTTTTTTTCATTACCTGTGAAATAATAAAAAAATATTACAATTGTGAAAGTTTGTTTGGATGTTTGTCCGTCAATCCAGCTGAAACTACTGAACGGATTTTGATGAAATTTGGTATACGGACAGGGTATGAGCTGACTTGGGTGATAGGATACTTTTATCCCGATTAAATGCTCCCTTGGGATAAAACAGGGATCTTGATATCCGGGCGGAGCCGGGACGAGCGTCTAGTACTTTATAAATCAGACATATTTATTTATTTATTAACACAATATTATACTTAGTCTGGCCATAAATACTGTTACACTTAATTATAAAAAAATATTACATTTGAATTTCGAATCTGT
>NC_052125.1:1956913-1958646 GCF_012273895.1 Zerene cesonia | reverse complement strand
AAAGTAATAAATGTTATTTGCAGTTAACAATTTTCTTTTTTCTTTATTACAATATTTATGGCAAGACTAGGTACAATGCACAGAAACATAACAGGTAACAAAAGTAAATAACTTATAACTATTGTACAATTTGCCGGCCTTATCGCTTAGAAGCAATTTCAACAAGGCAACCTTAGGGATATACGAAATACTAGCTGCGCCCCGCGGTTTCACCCGCGTAAGTCCGTATCCCGTAGGAATATCGGGATAAAAAGTAGACTTTATGTTATTCCAGTCGTCCAGCATCTACGTATCAAATTTCATTGCAATCGGTTCAGTAGTTTTTACGTGAAAGAGCAACAAACAGACACACACACACACACACACATCCTTACAAACTTTCGCATTTGAGTGAGTGAGTGAGAGTGAACTGAGTGAGTGATAATTTTTTTTTCTATTCTTTGAAAACCATTTCTGACTATTTGCTGTTTTTCTACATCTAATTATCTTATTGTCATCATATTTCAAGCATTTCCCACAATATATTAGAATCTAATGTATTTACCACACAATTGAATTAAAAAATTGAATTCAAATTCAAATTCAACTGTCACCTCACATCTGCTGCGTGGAGTTCCCGTTCCACGTGTTATTATCATCATCACCGGGCCTATCGCCCGTCAGCCGGTGTATGTTCCCACGGCGTCTGATACCGTTGGGGCCGGCGTTGGGGCTGGCGTTGGGGCCAGCGGCGCCGGCGCCTGCGCTAGTGGGACTGGTGGGCCCAGCGTTGGGACTTGGCCCGCGCACTCGGGGCGCGGCGAACAGGCGTCCGCGCAGCCACGCGTACAGCTGGTACGACGGGTCGAGGATCAGCGACGAGAACAGTTGGCTGATGAACGCTGGAATGGGATTTGTCATCATCATTTTAGCATCATCACCGTTCACCACTTCGACTTTGGCGCGGCCTTCCGACTCGCGGGTGCGTATGTATGTATGTAAGTGTTGTATGAGTGTCGCCTTGCGTGTGTGCGTATATAAGCGTGCCCCTTTTGATGCGCGGCGGGCGCGTGCGTATGCGAGTGAAGTATGAGCGTGTGCGTGCACTCGCGCGTCGCGATGCGTGTGTGTGCGTATATGAGCGTGTGATGTTCACGTGAGTTTGTGTGCTAGTCGCGCATGAGGGGCGCGAGGAGCGCCAGGCGCGGGGGCGCGGTTTGCGATACTCACACAGGAGGGGCGCGAGGGGCGCGAGGCGCGGGGGCGCGGCGGGCGCGGCGCGGCGCGGCAGCACCAGCAGCGCGGCGGAGGGCGCCAGCTGCAGCTCGCGTAGGCTGGCGCCCTCGGCCACGAGCTCGCGGCGCGGGAACGCCGTCCACAGCGAGAACGACGACGGCGACATCTGTTGGACGTTGTGCGGCGTTTGTTAGCGTTCCTGACACACATTATACCTATTACGCAATGTGTTTATTTTGTGTATGATCATACGCGATCCATATATGTGTCCGTATCCGTGAACCGTGGTAACATACCGGCATACATAGCATTATTCTATGATAGATTACAATCTATCAATGTGATGGGTTAGGCTAAGTTCATATCCACATACAGAAATCACTGTCCTCGCTAATAAATATAACATTTTTTCCTATTAAACTACTCCAGTATTTAACGCGTGCGAAGCCGCGAGCAAAACTAAGATATATAAAATAAAACGTCTCTTCACACAATCAACGAAAACTTTTTGTACATTT
>NC_052125.1:1949713-1956801 GCF_012273895.1 Zerene cesonia | reverse complement strand
AGTGCGCGGTGCGCGAGCCGCCGTCGCTCAGCTTGAACTGCACGCGCGCGCGCCCGCCGCCGTCGCCGGCGGCTGGAAAACATCGTATATTTCTCTGATTATATGCTTCTTTGATCCAACTTAAAACCGAATAGCTTATATTATTTCAATTACGATAAATTACTACGCGGGCGAAGCCGCGGCATATAGTTAGTTTATATATATTATTTGCTGCGCATAAAAATTCTAACGAAAATAGGCCATTAGATGCAAGGGGCAGCTTCATTGCTTAATAACAATTTCTTCCAAACACCAAGGGGCACACGCATACACACACGAAGGGCACACTCAACTCTCATGGCACACTCAATACACACTGACCCGCATCACCTCACACGGGGCACACTCACTAGCATGGGGCACACACTGACCAACATTCTCTCATATCTCTCTCAAGGGGGTAGACTCACTTGCATGGGGCACACTCAGACCCGCATACTCTCTACTACTACACACAAAGGGGCAGACTCACTCGCATGGGGCACGGGCTGTGGCACGGGCGGCGGGGGCAGATCCCGCGCTCTCCTCTCGGCTCTGTCCTGCGCTATCTGCTCCAGTATCCGCTGTCTCGCGAGATTGTTCTCGAGTCTCTCTCGTTTTCTTTCCTCCTGGAAAATGGTTTATAGTGGTGGGATTTAATGGTTATTTGCTTGGAAGGACCTCTTTTTTTTATTTAACCGAGCTGGTGGTTCGCCTGATGGTAAGCGATCACCACCGCCTATGATCCTTCGCAGTGTTACTTGCTCTGAGACTTGCTCTGCACCGTCCACTTTTTAGAAGAGATAGAGAATGTGTAAGGGTGGGGAAGAGGAAACGGTCCTTCGACTCCCCCACGCACCGTACAAAACACAAATAGCATGCTCCTATATCACCCCGTTCTCCTGTGGGGGTGTGGTACTTCCCCGGTGCGAGCTGGCCCAAGTCGTGCCGAAGTGTGCTCGACTACCACAAACAAAATTTTTAACCATCACACCAAAAATAATTTAAAACCGTTCAGAAACATTGAATTCTAAGTGTGTAACTAAAATGTTTTCATATACATAAGGATATATATCATAGATCTATGTGTGCATATTTTTATCTACCTTCAAATGCACCAAAAAATCCAATTCAAAATCAGATACAAGTTTATATTAAAAAAAAAAACACTACTCCAGTAATAATGTGACCGAAGATATGTTCTGAAACTAGTGTATCATTGTCTCTGACAATATAATAAAACATACATTCTCTCCTTCTTCTCTTATACCTGTATCTGTTTCATCTCTTGCTCAGCCTGCCATCTCTTCAATTCAGCGACACCTTGGCCGGTAGCTCTCCTCTCCAACTCTTTCTGTCTTTCCAGCTGAGAAACGACACATTAGAATTAGTCTAAAAGTTTATGAATAAGAGAATAGACTATGAAATTGCTATCAAAATGAAAAAAAAAAATATTTCCCAAGATTCTAGCTCAAAACTGAGATGAATTTAAATATATGGACAACTATACGCTCGTCCCGGCTCCACTCGGATCCGTTCTGTAGTTTCAGAGTGATTGACAGACAAACATCTAAACAAAGAAACTTTCACATCCTATCAATCCTACTATCCTACTAATATTATAAATGCGAAAGTTTGTAAGGATGTGTATGTGTTTGTTGCTCTTTCACGCAAAAACTACTGAACCGATTGCAATGAAATTTGGTACGCAGACAGCTGGACAACTGGAATAACATATAGGCAACTTTTTATCCCGATATTCCTACAGGATACGGACTTACGCGGGTGAAACCGCGGGAGCAGCTAGTTTATAATATTAGTTTGATGAATTCCTAATTTAAGGTGTGTTGCAGAAAACTCGGGAGACCGGAGACGAGAGAGTTCTCAATTCCTGTATTATCACAAAACCAAAATTATCAAAACCAGCCCAGTCATTCTCGAGCTTTAGCGAGACTAACGAACAGCAATAGAATTTATACTATATATTGGTACACTAGTGCTCCACCCTGGTTTCTTGTTGACAAAAATTTAAGAAAAATATTGTCGCTTTGGTCGAGCCGTTCTACTATCTTTATATATCCTATCTTTCTTTTATGCTTAGCAACACATTAGATGATACATTCTAAACACAGATTATCTATACATGATAACATACCTCTTTCTCTTTCTCCACCTTCTCCCTCCGTCTCGCCTCGATCAGCTCTTTAGCTCTCTCCATCTTCTCTTCTGCGCTGATGTCACTTGAAGACGTCTCTACTGTCTTCTGGAAAGAGAAAATACGACTAAATGATAATTAATTGAAAGAAAAACTCAACCAAATATAAATGGGACAACACGAGAGGAATCAGCTTTCGAATTAAAAAAGTATCATAAAAATCAATTCATCCGGTAACAAGATATGAGTAGCAAACTCAAAAAAAGTCAGTCGAACTTTTAACCTCCTCCCATTTTTAAAGTCGGTTGAAACGGAAAAAATATTATAGGAGGGAAATAGTTATGCGCAAATCTAATTATAAATAAAATATTGCAGATTGTTAAAAAGTATTATACTTAAATTGATTATATTATAACACTAACGGTCCGCCCCGGCTTCACACCTGGTACATATATGGCCTTCCTCAATAAATGGATTATGTAACACTGAAAGAACATTTCGAATCGGACCACTAGGTCCTGAGATTAGTGCGTTCAAACAAACTCTTAAGCTTTATAATATTAGTATAGATTTAATAGAAATACTTGTTTAAATAAAGCCACACTTCCGAAACACTTGAAACCGCGCAGCACAGGTAGTATGTTATAATCTATTATACTATTTATATAAATATTACTAGGTGCACGCCCCGGCTCCACTCGGGTAGTCTTTTAACCTAATTGAAATGATGTAAACTATCCTGTCTTTTAACTTGGATCAAACAGCACAAAGTGCATAAATTTGATTAAAATCGGTCGAGTGATTTAGGGAGTCCATCGTGGACAAACAACGTGACACGTAATTTATATATATATTAAGATAGTATGACTTTTGTAGTAGGCGATAAAAGGTTAGAGAGTGGCATAGGCTACTTTTTATCACAATTCAACATTTTATCCCGATAGGAACATTCGTTATTTCATTTATTTTATTCATAATATGTTATGAAGCGCATATGGATCATTGCTATATTAATTCCGCTAGATGGCGTTATATTAAAATGTAGCCATGGACTCTATTTACTCTATGGCCACGCGAGCGAAACCGCAAGCAACAGGTAGTCTTAAAAGAATAATGTGCCCAAAAACTCACAGTCTGCGTGTCCACCCCGCTAGGGCCCGGCAAGTGCGGGTTGTCCCTGGGCACCCGGGTGCACACGTCCCCGTCGCAGACCACGTCGTACTCAGCCCCGCTGCGGGTCACCTCGTGGTGGGTCGTCTTGGGGACCTTCGGAGGTGGTTCTGACGTTTCTGGAAAATAAATGCCCAATATTTTATGTCTTACTAGCTCAGCACTCCTGCTCAAAAGAAGACACGGATAGAGTCCGTTTCGGTGGAGTTCCCGGGATAAAACCTAGCCTGTGCCCTTACTCGGGTGTCAAGCTATCTTGGTACCAAATTTCATTCAAATCGATTCGATGGCTTTGTGAAGAAGAGAAAGAAATTAGTTTGGGATTGATAATATTATAAGGGTTTAGGGAATGCCACTATTAGAATGGAAAATTTAGGTGCGATGACGCAATTAGTTTTTTAAATTCGTACAAAATATATGTTCTACTAGCTGCGCCCCGCGGTTTCACCCGCGTAAGTCCGCATCCCGTGGGAATATCGGGATAAAAAGTTGCCTATATGTTATTCCAGTTGTCCAGCTATGTACGTACCAAACTTCATTGCAATCGGTTCAGTAGTTTTTACGTGAAAGAGCAACAAACACACACACACATACTTACAAACTTTCGCATTTATAATATTAGTAGGATTATAATCTACACTAATGTTATAAAGCTGAAGAATTTGTTTGTTTGAACGCACTAATCTCAGGAACTACTGATCCGATTGAAAATTTTATTTCAGTGTTTGATTGCCCATTTATTGAGAAAGGCTATAAGGCAATGTATATACCACAGGCGAAGCCGGAGCGGACCGTTAGTATGCAATAGTAGTTAAAGTAAATTATTTATTCCACTTTTATTTCCAAAATCTATATACATTTGTAACTCAAATACGAAATTTAATGATTATTAATCTATTGGATTACCATATCATTGGAAAATAACTTATAACAGGCCTATTTTGGAGGGGCCGTAGCGAGCATCTAGTATTTATTAATTTAAATACTTTATTGTACAACTAGCTTTCCGCTCCGGTTTCGCCCGTGGTACATATATAGCCTATGTCACTCAGCAAAGTTGCAGCTTTCTAATGGTGAAAGAATTTTTAAAATCGGTCCAGTAGTTTTTAAGTTTATCCATTACAAACAAACAAGAAATCAAATCTAGGAAAGATTTATCTAATGTTAGTATAGAAGTATATATTACATCATGATACAAAATTGCAATAAAACACTAACTGACAAAGCACTTTTGAATCGCCATATTAAATAAATAACAATTTACCACCGGTTCGGAAAGCAGTTTCTACAGAGGAGAGCTGGCAACAAACTGTAGTTTCATAAGAATGTTATAAAATTTCACTACATTATTCATTCTTAAACTTTAACAACCAGACAGAAAACTGGCAATAGGTGGCGCAGGATAGGATCAAATGGAGGCTCTTATTGTCGGAGGCCAAGACTCACTTTGGGTCACTGCACCGCTATAGAAAGTAAGTAAACTTTAACAAAAGAAAAACATAAATTCATAAGCCATCACCTGGTTTTTCATGGGACAGAACTTCTGGAGTTTTCTCTTTCACAGCCTCTGATGGTTCAGGATGAGGTGCAACAGCACCTGCTTCCGATTGCAGTAGGTTTGTCGTTTGTTGTTTGATATTCTGCCCCGATGTGGATGGTTGCACTGTTGTTTTTGTGCCCTTATCTGAAGATACGAGTATTATTATAATTATATGATAGACACAAAAAATACAATACTCATACAAGTTCTCAATGTTAGTAGTCGGGTCTCCTATGTGGATTTAGGCACTGATCCATCACCCTGGTAAAAGGCCTTGAAAATTTTATTCTTTGACAAGTCGGTTTCCTCAAAGACCACATGTGCATGAAATTTTGACGTAGCCTACATCCAATACTAGCTGTTCGCCCTGGCTATGTCACTCAGTGACTTTGGAGCTGTCTAATGGTGAAAGTTTTTTTGTAATCGGTCAAGGAGTTTTATATAATTATAAAGAAATATAAAAGTATCCTCTATATAATATCAGTATAAAATAGAATCTATGAATCTATGTATTTATGTCTATGTCATAAGAATATTGGTATAAATATCAGTATCTTACACCTTCCGCTACTAAGTTTATCATGTAAATATGTTAAGTTTACTTTTTTATATACACAAACAATTAAAAATATGTAAACTAAAAATACCAATTGCAAAGTAGGCATTAAATTTATTTACTGTCATGTAATGCCTGATCCGAATTCCGAACCTATAAAAGTTTCCCCCCTTTGACAGTGACATGGCAATATCATAAAAATGATTCATACATATATTATAACTTACAATGCTCTTCGAGTATCCTATCGATCCTCTCCGCTAGGCTCTGCGCCTGCACTCCGGCGCAGACTACCTCCAGCGGCGTCCCGTTCCTTCCGATGAAGAACAGTGAAGGCACGGGCACAAATTGATCTTGGTTTTGTGTTAAGTAGATTTCAATATTCAATAGTTGTTCAATAAAATGTCTTATGCTGCGCTAATACTACGCAATACACCATTTCTTATTCCCGGAAATAAACACGTACGTTTAGGCGTTCCCTGGGCCAATTAGGGGCAGTATCTTTTGAATTACTACACGCTGTCTGCTTGTCTAAATACTATAGTGAGTAGACATATTGTAAGCATATCAAAGCAATTTAACATTGTTTTACAGTTGACTAGCTGCGCCCCGCGGTTTTACCCGCGTAAGTCCGTATCCTGTAGGAATATCGGGATAAAAAGTTGCCTATATGTTATTCCAGTTGTCCAGCTGTCTATGTACCAAATTTTATTCCAATCGGTTCAGAAATTTTTGCGTGAAAGAGCAACAAATACTCAGACATCCTTACAAACTGTCGCATTTATAATATTAGTTATTTATAGGAGTAGGAGTGGGAAGTAGGATAGTAGGATAGAAGGATTTCCTTAGTGTTAAAATTGAAAAAGTTTATTATGTTCTTTTTTATGAATGAATATATATTTGTATATATATATTCTTTTAATGTCATATATGAGTGTACGTATGTATGTATCAATTGTTATATCAAAATTGAACTCAATAAAATTAAAAAAACTCAAAAAGGATACAGATCTGTGCGAAATATGTGTAATTCTCCGAACCACTCATCAGTTTGATAGCGAGAAAGTTATTTTCATCGGCCAAACGTTTCAATACTGCTCCATCGTCAATTGTTGCTGCCAGCTCTTTGGACTGATCATTGTCACCTGGAAAATTCAAAGTATTATAGCTTCTATTGGTTAGTAGCTGTCCCTTCCCTGGCTTAGCCCATGATATACATGAATATTACCTATCATTCAGGTTTCCATTTAAGACCGTGAGAAGCTTGGACTTCAAAATCAATAAGTCGGGGTTCAAGACCAGGCGAGCATGCAGTAAATAAATAGATTTTTCAATTTATCTGCGCATGTAGGTAACATCACCACTGCTTAAAACGGTGAAGGAAAACATCGTCAGGAAACCGGCATGTCCAAGAATAAAAAATTCAACGACATGTGACATCTGCCAAACTGCACTAGGCTAGTGTGATGGATTATGGCCTAAACTCTATAGGAGGCCTGTGTCCCAGCAGTGGGAACATCATATTTAGGTTGATGATGATGATATAAACAGATCATTTCTGTGGTGGATCATCAATGGTGAATCCCACCACCACCCCTGTCAACTCGCTTCTGTCGGTAAATCATTGTTTCAGAGAGCCCGCCACCTCT
>NC_052125.1:1927234-1948713 GCF_012273895.1 Zerene cesonia | reverse complement strand
GTTTAAAATCCGTTGAAAAGTTTTTAATTTCTAAATGTATAATACTCGCGTGAAACCAAACACAAGAAAATACTAGATCATTTCTGTTTATAATATAATATGGATTATCATACTTTCAGACTAATATTATAATCACCTATACCTTTTACCCTAATTATACTCTCCCTTGGGATAGAAAAGGACTCTTGATATTGGGGTGGAGTCGGAATGAGCGTCTAGTAATACATAAAATACTACTAATATTATAAATGCGAAGGTCTGTCTGGTGTCTCTGGCCAATACACAAGATATTATTATTATGTCAGAGTAGTACCTCGCCTTGCGGCGGTGTTGTTAAAAACTCTTATTATTATTATTATTTTATTTTATTTAAGCACACTAGCAGCTAAAAAGCTGATGCGTGTGTATTTTATGATTTGAAGAAAACATTTAGTTCATCCAATTTATTTTTAAAACTATTCAACGTGGGTGCAATTATTACACTCTCGGGTAGTCTATTCCACTCTGTGACAACACGGTTGGATAAAATAAGATAGTTGGTAAATTATGGCTACTTTATGTAATGGTCTCAATGATGTACCCAACTCGACATAAGAATTTCTGTTCATGTTAATTGTAAATCAAGAAAATCATTCAGAGAGGAATTGCAGCAAAAAATCAAACTTTCTTTTTTATCTTATAATTGAAAATGGGGTTTAAGTTTGAAAAGTGTTTGAAAACAATTAAAACCTAAAAAACATCCATGGAATACGGGAATCATTCTAATGAGCTATTGGAAAGTATAAATTGTAGAAAAACATAAAAAATTATAATCTATGAACTACCGAGATAAAATTTCTTATGAGTCATTATTCAATTTGTTTTCCACACGAAAACTGGTACATTCGAATACTTCTTTGCGAAAGAGGAGGTTAAATGAGACATTTTGTTTAAGTTCAAAAAGTTTAATTATGCGTTTAAACAATTAATATTATGTAAATATTCTAGAAAAGGTTAACATTGTACAATCGAAACAATAAACTCATTTTCAAGTAAATAGAAGATTTTTAATATCGGGATAAAGAGAAAACCTAAAAAGACACCTTTTCATAGTAAGATATATAGAAAAATATATTTACCTTCAACAAAAACAACGAAAATAGCATTTTTCTGTTTTGATAGTGTTACCGCTTCGGCGATCGTCCCACCGAACCAATGCATTATGAAGGACTATTAAGCTTTAGTTTTCACACACGGTTATAAACTTTTCCACCTTATTTTAATATTTTCTTTCGCAATTTCTTTTGTTATTGTGAGACAAAAATATTACATGAAGACATGACACAACAAATTTTGACAGGAGTGACGTGTTTCATTTTTATTTCTTCTGTGCATTAATTTATTTGTTATTCATCAAATAATATTTATATTGATTTAATAATTTCTTCATTAAAAGTATTATTTAGATTTAAGAAAACTATTAGAATGAGCTCTTCTATACTATTAACTTTTAATATTGTCTCTGGATTCAAAGTGACCTTGAACCTAGACCTTGATAAATATATTTCTAGCTATTCGGTACTAGATGTCGCTGTGTTATATGCGATGTATAGACCATATTTTATTTTTATAACAATATATTGATTCTTATAATATTATTGCGAAAAATTTTAAGACAGAGAAAGTAAATTTTCAAATTAGTGCCTAATTGAACTCAATATGATGTTTAGCCATAGATAAAATAAAGAACCTTCTAAACAGGTATGTAATTCGGATAGGCATGTAAAAATTTAATATTGTTACATAGCAATATAATTGGGCACTAAGAAAGTTCCTTAAAATTAGGTATTGTAAAGATAAAATAAATAATAAATTATAGATAAACATTTACAAGCACCCATGATGCTTTAAAAGGGCTATAACGTAAATAATTTGCGTAACCCATAACATTTTATCTTTATATTCTTTCCCCATTTTTGTCTTCTTACTTCCTAAAATCCGGGAAAGAACTAAACATTTCCCAGTTTAAAAAGTTCTCATAGCCCATTTACATATAGATACAGTTTGTTTCTAGTAATGTTTGTGTTCAATCAACATTCGCAGAGGAGTAATATTATATCATCATTAAGTAGTATAAAACAATGTCGCTTTCTCCGTCTGTCCCCATATCCCTATGTATGCGTCTTTAATAGAGTGATTCAAAAGGAAGTTTTATATGTTTAATAACATCTATTAAATTAGTCCCTAATTAACGCGTGGGAAGCCACGGACAAAAGCTAGTTACTAATATACTACGTGCCTCCGACTGCGGCTCCCTCACTCGCCGTACAAAACAGTGGCAACTTCTTACGGTGTGGTATGGTAACCTCCTAGTTTGAACTAATTAAATTGCTTTAATGCACACTCATGTTTCGTCTCCTTTTCTCTTATATATGGGGTAACCTACTGTTATTATTTTTACTGAAGACTGCTAATTTTATGAATTCTCAATTAAACTGTGCGCTAATTCGCTTTTGATTAATACCACCAGGGAATAGTTTATCCTATCCTATCCTACTAATATTATAAATGCGAATGTTTGTGAGGATGGATGTATGTGTATGTTTGTAACTATTTCACATAAAAAATACTTAACCGATTGCAATGAAATTTGGTACGTAGATAGGACAACTGGAATAACACATAGGCAACTTTTTATTCCGATATTCCTACGGGATATGGACTTATGCGGGTGAAACCGCGGAACGATGCTAGTTGGCTATAAACAAAATTTGTTACTTTTTAAATACACATACTTAGCCACAGATAACAATATTACGGAACCGGAAGCAAACATCCTAACTGTCCATTAGGTGGCTATTGAATGTTTGACAAATGGCGACACATTATAACTGCCTCGCTCTCCCCTTATCTATGGTTAAGATGGGGGAATATAAATAAATATCTGAAGCATTGGATTTGTCATAAGATATTAAGTGGTGAACACGTTCAGTGGTTACTAGAATTTCGTATGTTTGGATAACAGCGTATAGGAATTAAATATAAAGGTAAAAATTGGATATTAAAGTTATCGCAGATGACGGGATAGTTCCAATAATCTATATCTTTATAACAAATAAAAGGGAATCGTATTAGATACACCACGTATAGATCAGGAATGGCTGAACGGATTTTTATGATTTTTGCTTTGATTCATTTGTCTCCGTATGGATTAAGATAATAACTGTTAAATATATAAAAAGCTATAAAAAATATCTAACCAGACAGAGCCGAGGTGACCAGATAGTCTATATTAATATTATAAAGAAATAAACTTAATAAATTAGACATTTCGTACGATTAAATGGACTATCCACTGAAACTATTAAAAACAATATTTTACTAATAGAAAGTTACTCGAAATGTGAGGGCCATTAATCATTACATTTGAATGTGGATTGGTACACAAATGCTCCTAATGATTTGTGGGAATAAATAAATATCTATATATATACAATACAATACGATACTTCTACTTCAGAGACAAAGTTAAACGACGTAAGTTCGAACATGGGCTTATTAAAATACCAGGTTGCCTGGCAGACATTGCCGTCTAGAAATAAGGCCGCTTTTTGTACGAAATATCATTGTACCATTATTTTATATAAGCTTTACTTTCTGTTTTCTAAAAGAAAGTACATATTATAAATAAAAAAATAAAATACATTCCAGTGACACATTTTGTTCACGTATGGATTATTTGTTATTTCGTTATCTTCTAATTACACGTCAACATGTAGCTAATGAGATTTCAGTCAACACATCCAAACAGAGTTATAAATAAACCAAAAGCAATTAACCAATTTGTTACCAAACGCTGACAACACCACGCTCGACTTCCCGTGTTTTATTGCACTGGCAACATTTTAGCTTCTCTTTGAAAACGAAACCGAAAATTGCGTTCTAAAATTGAAATGAGGCGCGAAATGCTGTGACGGTTTCGCGCCTTTTGAGCTAAATATGGCTGACTGACAGCTGTGCGATGCGCGCGAATGCGTGCAGACACTTTATGTTTTCTACAAATCACAGCAGCTAATAAGAATATAAAAATGCGTGAGGTCGTGGCTTTTTAAAGGGTCGAAATTAAAATTAAACCTTAAGAAGAAATGATAATTTATTTTATAACATCGTACGTAATCTTTATTGTACGCTTGCTATTGTCCTATTCATTGTGACTCAGAAATCCATAACAGCTACTAGAACATATACTGTTTCTGCTCTGAGATAGTAAGATAAAATTGCATCCATAAAGATATAAGATACAAAGGAACAGGTCATCATTTCATAGATTGAAGGTAATAAAAAAATCTCTTCAACAAAAACGGTCACCGGCGTTTTTGGGGAGGAAAACACAAAAATAATAACGTCAATTGGTTCAAAACCCACAGAGTTATAGATTTACATACTGCAAAGAAAATACAGTCGAATAAACCTCCTTCTCGAAACGTCGGTTGAAAACAAAACGCATTTAATTGCAGTTTGCACAAAAAAAGTCACGTCACTTTAGAAAATGCGTCATCGATTTGCCGCGCAAAACAACGTCAAAGAGCCCGCCCACTTCAATATGTCAAGTTGACAGCGCGCCTCGGCGTTCCGAAATACAAGCACGATCGCTCGTTAAGCATTGATGACTTTGTTAATTGTTTATTTGGCTGACTGCCAATAAATTAGAGATTTGGTGTCAAATATAACGCATGATAATTGAGTATAATTAAACATTAATCACGTATAGTTTTATACCATTTAAATTTACATGTGAAACGGTGGCGTGGAAGTATCCTACTTATCTTTTAAATACGAAAGTGTGCTTGTTCGTTTGTATGTCCTTGTTTCTCTTCGCACCGAAGCGATTTTATGATATAATTCTGTCATCCAATACAATTAAGAGGCTAGAGTGTGACGAACTTATGCTTTTTATAGCAGGGAAACATGTCTGTTGTCAGTTGGATAATTATAATCAATTACCATAAATCGTAATACTATTCTATAATACTTGACCGCCTCCTTGGTACAGTGGTTAACGCGTGAGCGTAGAACCGAGGGGTCCTGGGTTCAATTCCCGGGTGGGGATGCACTAAAAAAAAAATGTCTCGGTCTGGCAGGACACAGAAGGCTGATTACCTACTTGTCCCTAAAGAAAATCGATCAGTGAAACGGATGTACATCATCTGCCCCATACCCCACTAGGGGACACGGGACTTCACTACTATTCTATAATACTTAACAAAAAGCTAATTTAATATCTACGCATATCCAGTGTCCCGGGAAAAGTTCTATAGCTTGGTTATCCATAATTAATTCAAATTCAAATTACATTCTCTAGAACATTCTAATTTCAAATTCCGAGCTCACTTTTCATACCATAGACAATCCGATTTGTTTTTCACGGTACGAATGCGAGGCGCGCGGCCCACATCCGTACAGCCAAGAGTTCGTGTTAACATACCGACAAATAGACGCGTGAAAATAATTAATACGCACCTTAAAGTTCCAAGTGTTTGTATTTAATTATAAAGAAGTTTCAACCGAAACAAAAGAAAAAACAATATTATTTAACGATGTTACTATTGTTATATTATTCTTTTTAATGTTTATAGATATTAAATTAAACAAAAACGCATTTCCATAACTTATTATATTGTTTTATTTTTTTATGAAATATAAAATATATATAATAAATAGTCGATTTTGAAAACAATGTTTATTTGAAGACTCCATAATTTGAACGTAATTTTGATAACGAGCAATTCTAACAGGCTATAATTTTCAAACTACACCGAATAAAGGGCTGATAGAGTTCGTTATTGATGTGTCATTATCGAATCAATATTCATTCGATGACAAATGTTTGGCCAATTATTTGTTATCGTGTTATTAAAGTTTTATCAATAATAACAAACTTTTGTGTATGTCAGGGCTGTGGTATGTGCCTTCGATTAAAAGGTTTCGTTTCAGAAAGTGTATCTACTATACTATAAATTTTATAATAGGTAATGCGTGTTATTAAATTTGTGTATTTCTATGCAATATATGCGAAAAATTATAAAAGTAATGTTGGGTTATTCATAATTAATTATATTTCCTTAGGAATTCCTTTTGAGATTGATATCATAATAAATTCTTGAAAATGAATCTTGTTTTATAGTTGGACTAGCTGCGCCCCGCGGTTTCACCCGCGTAAATCCGTATCCCGTAGGAATATCAGAATAAATAATTGCCTATATGTTATTCCAGTTCTCCAGCTGTATACGTACCAAATTTCATTGCAATTGGTTCAGTAGTTTTTGCGTAAAAGAGCAACAAACACACACATCCTTACAAACTTTCGCATTTATAATATTAGTAGGATAGGAAGTTTCGTTCATCGTGATGGGCTAGCATGACGCAATGTGACGAAGTATAATTAACACCTAATAAGCAGTATTGGTCCTAATGGCTGGTTATTGGCGATTCAAACATATTAAATTCAATGTTTGCTTTTGTTTACCATAGAGTTACTCATATTTAGAAAGAACAATATAAATTACGTTATTTCATTACATGCTTAAATGAAAGTTTTTGTACAAACAAGGGCACCGACGTCCTGAGGAAGGAGGTTCTGTCTTCAAATTTGATCACGCGTTTTTTACCAAACCGTAGCAACGCCTAGCCTCTCGGCTCGCCTTCTCATTTATAAAGCATTTCAATGCTATAAAACTAAAAATTAAATATATGAACATACAAATAAAATAAAATTGTTCTCCATCAGTTTTAAAATAAGCTATCCCGTCTGACTTTCTAAGAATAAGACACAATGGTTCCAGATAATATAAGTTATGCTAGTCTTCATTAGACATCTAAATCACAATATTACGCAACTCAGTGTATATTCATAAAAATCCTGGGTTTTTTTTGCTTGATCGCGTATTACATATTTTAATTTTTTCTTCCAATTTCACGCCAAAATGTGTATCAATGCCTATTAAAATATACACTGTATGCAAATGTTTGCATTGAATATAGGTAAAAAAGAACTATTAAAATTGACCACTTATAAATTGCATTATATTTAACTAACTCTACAGTTACAATCTTTTTTAAAACACTGTGCTTAAATAAAACTTATCCGCATTTAAGTTAATCTATAGTTGACCAGTTTTATACCATGTCTATATTTAACTAAGTCTATGGTAACAACATTTATAATTCGATAATACGTGGTTTCGTTACTTGCGCATTAAGTAAGGGGTCGCAACCCCTTTAACTACTGTCCTATTTAATCGATTTACTAAATTATTTATTGTATTATGCTATCTGTGGTTAAGACTGTTCGATTTTCAAATTTTAGATCGACGTTCCTAAAAACGAAAAAAAAAATCACAATACGTCAGCATTTGTTTTTTTTTATTTCGTTTCTCGATAGCTTTGTTTGTTGTCAATTGATTTATTTTTTGTGTATTTGTGTGTAAATTGTTGTTATTCGGTCCCATTTTTGAATCTGGACTGCTACATCCGTCCTAAAGAATGTTGGTGACATCGCAGAAAAGATTATATCGAAAGTCAATTCAAAAATCGAACACATTATGAAAACTCTTATCTGTGGCAAGATTTTGGCGCGCTGTCACATTAAGGGAGGAATGGGCGTGGCTTCCGGCCGCGTTCCGTTCCACACAAATTGACGCGATCCATTAAACTCGCTCCGTTATATCGAGTTCCCTTTTATGGATATAAAGTTAACAATTTGCGATGGGATTGAGTTCACAAATAGTTTTGGTACGCGGTACCTAATATACAATTTGACAACAGTTTAATATAATCTGTATCGATGTACAGAGATAATTCATCCTCAGTGGGATCCGGAATTGCCGCTGAAAAAAAAAGGAGAAGAAAAAGAAGAGTATCTATGCTATTCTACTTACAAGTGCATATTCTAAAATTGTCGAATGATTACTTTGATAATAGATATAGATAGAAATGTATCTAGTATTACTAGAATCAATATCAATAAGGAGTTGGCTCTTATTACCGTAAATATTAAAACTTCAGTTAAAATCAATAAAAATCTGGCCTGGAAATCTCAACATTTTCTGGACCACTCCTGCCTAGGTCTCCACCCTGCCCTGACTGCCCCCGTCTAGGTCTCCAGCGCCCACAAATGGGCAATAATACCCTTAGTGCCCACTTTGAGAAAGACTGTTTCAAGGGATCCGAATTGGTGACCATTCTACGTATACGTGTCACATTCAATTAAATCGTTTTAAAGTTATATCACTTTAATCTCATGCGAAAAGCAAACATAATGAATAAAAAATTATTTATCACTAGCTGCGCCAGCCGCGCAAGTCCGTATCCCGTAAGAATATCGGGATAAAAAGTTGCCTATATCTTATTCCAGTTATCCAGCTGTCTACGTAACAAATTTCATTGCAATCGGTTCAGTAGTTTTTGCGTGAAAGAGCAACAAACACAGACACATCCTTACAAACTTTCGCATTTACAATATTAGTAGGATTAGAAGGAAGGATGTTTTGATGAAGTATTCGGAATCAAATAGAACGAAAGAGAAGAACTATTAGACTACACAAAGAAAGTTGGCTTTTCTATTAGCTGCCTAGCATTCCTGATATCAGACGGTGCTAGAATACATTAGAATAGCATAGGTATCTATGCTATGCTAATGCTATATAATCTAATTAAAATTTAATAACTGTTAATATCTCAGTGGATACACGGAGCGATATACCCAATCGGCATCCGACTAAACTCGCTAAATAAAAAAAATCTATGTTGGTGTTATATTTTCATTTTTAAAACAATTCAAAAATAAAGTATTTTCAAACATATTTGAAACCTACCTCACGACATAATATGTAGGCACCTAATATGACTTCTGGCACCTAAAAGTGTATTAGCTCTAAATTGAAGAGGTAATATTGTATAAAAGATAATATTTGTTTTTTTTTTGTTCTGCATTATCTACCGTTTCATTTTCACGCCCTTCCTTTGAACTGTCAAAAACATCAAATTACTTCCATTTTCAAAATCTGGCGCGCGATTATGACAAGCGTATCGAAATTTTTACTACTTGAATAACTATTAACTAAATTAACCTTTATTGCATTACAATAAAGACAAATTTAGATTAACGACTATTATAAATAAATTGTTGTTACACACTTACAAATTTAATATTTACATCTGCAATATGTATGCCAAGCGATATTAAACTTTATCACAATGTGTTAGAAGTTATGAATGTGAAGTGTTGATTTCTTTTTAATCTGTTCGGGTATTAGTGACGCGTCAAGCGTTCGCGTAGTGTTGGACAGCTCCATTCGATACGTTGAGGGTGAATTTGAATTCGGAAGCATTCGTATTAATGTAGTGATGCGATTTTGATGTTTTCTATGCTAATTTATAATGGGTCTTTGTACTTTTGAGATGGGGATACGGGGAATTTGTGTTTTAGAATACAATTGTTTTTGAGATTTTATATGAATTATTATTACTTTTAGTCACTGTGACATTAATGTAATCCCTACTAATATTATAAATGCGAAAGTAACTCTGTCTGTCTGTCTGTCTGTTACGCTTTCACGCCTAAACCACTGAACCGATTTTTACAAAATTTGATATGAAGATAGAAATGAACTTGGGAAAGAACATAGGATACTTTTTATCGCGAAAAAAGGGTAGAAAGGGTTGAAAGAGGGGATGAAAGTTTGTATGAAAGTTCGTTATTGTCAAACCGATTTTGATGAAACTTGGTATAAAGATGGAGATGAACGTGGGAAAGAACAAACCACACTTTTTGATGCGAAGAAAATACTCCTTACCGTGTCGCGCGATATAAGCGAATTCTACGCGGGCGAAGCCGCGGGCGAAAAGCTAGTTTTATGATATTTTTAATTTTAGGTAGGTACTCGTCTCCGCCAAGTGATAATTAATATAATTGTAAAGCTGAAAAAATTTCGAGTACGGCAACTAAACCATACAATTTATGTACAAAAATAATTCATATTTAGGTTAAAATGTGATTATTCATTTCAATTCCACTTTGTACAGTGGACTCACATATTTTAATTTATAAATACTGTTTACTTATTAATTTTGGTTTACCATTTCTTTCCTTAGAAATATCTAAGTAATGGATATTTAGATAAGGAACATGGACTACCTTCTCACTTTATCATCTAGCTTTCAGTTACGTAATCACAAATCAAGAATTTAAGTTATTCACATCAAATTTCATACAATTTTTATTGGATAACTACATTTCCATATTCAAAATTATCAATTTTAAGTTCATTCACACTTGATGTAATATAAAACCAAAGAAAAACCTCATGATTTTAAAAACAAAATTAAATTTCATTAGAGGTCAATTTACATTTTTAGATCATGAATAAAATATGATGATGATAAACAAGGGAATGCTGAGTGTCAAACACAACTAGATTATTTCTAGCGTGGCGTCGCTGGGGAATCATAAGCGTTACGGGAATGACATTCGGCTGAATACAGAATGCTCGACGCTAATGAAAGAAAATTAAAAAAAAAAAGTTTGACAACTTCGCGCCCTATTAACAGCCACCAATCAGAGCGCAGAGCCTTGATTGCGGGGCGTGTCAACACACATTACTCACTGGAGTGAATTCACAAACGAAAGCACAAACTATATGCATCCCGTTCTCACGTAATGTACGTTGCATGTACGAGAGCGGGATGCGATAATTTGATTAAATTTGGAACGATATACAGTGTGTTTATTTAATTTTACGGTCATATTAACATTGTTATGAATAATATTCTATTATGGTGAATTTATGAGGGGGTGCGGTAATGGTGCGATACGATTTCGAGATTAATGGCTGGAAATCCGATTTGTTAAGTAAATTGTTCGCTCAATTTTGACGATTCGCTGCTTTAATGAGTTTATAGTTAATTTATTTTGTTTGCTATTATCATTACGGGGCCGCGGTGCCAGAATTTTTCAAGTCATTTAAAATTGAAAGTGCTATCACATTATGAATCGGTGAATCAGTCTGGGATATTTTTGGGGGTTTATTTAAATCATAAACATAACAATTTTGATAATATATCCTCATATCCTTCAAGGAAACAACATAAAAATATTCACAAACATTACGTATTCACAATACAAAAGCAATTATCACACAGCGCGCTCAAAGAAACGGATAATTCAATGCGAATAATTCATTTATCATCGCAGTAATGCCAATAATGATCCATTGTTCTCATTTTATGGCTATCAAATAATAATGCAAGCCGCGATTTCATTTGGGAGGCTAATGCGCGTCTAGCCTGTATGTGAATCTAGAACGAGACTAGAATCGTACGTCACTGTCACCTGTCAATTGACGAATTTATCGAAGTGTCGTTGCGTATTTTCATAGGTGATCCGATGGACGGACGCTGGGATGAACGATTTGAATTTTAGAATTCGAAACGCGAATTTGAAAATAGAATTAGTTTGAATTTTTGTTCTAATGTGAATGATGTTTAAGGATTGAAATATTAGAACAGATTAAAAACTCGGCTACATTTGAAAATTAAAGACTCAAACTGATTTTAAATGCTACTCGTCTATACTGTTATCAGGAGATTTTGAACACTAGGTACTATTAGGTTATATTTATTATTATTTATTATGCAAATTATATAACATTAAGACTACAAGATACCTTATGTAGACAACATTTCATAGATTTAAAAAATGATATCTCTAGAATTTAAATACTTTTAAACGGATTTTAAACGCGATTTATTCTGTATATTATTAACCCGACGTTATAATACAATGATTATTTTTCTATTCATTTTATTATAAATAATAAAATCACAATGTTGAATTATTTCATTGAACCTTAGAACTCAATCGAAGTTTTTTCACGTATAATTAAAAAAAAAAACAATTTTATAAATTAATGATTAGAATTAGAATACAATAAGTAGATTTATCACCAAAAAATGATGAATATGCGAAAAAAATTATTTGTCTTCTATTCGCTATCATCATTTACGTTGATTTAAGTACCGAAACAATGTTAAAATGAATTTCTATATGGTTTTTATAATCGCAGATGTAATTAATCTAATAAATAAGGGTCTTATTGAGGATTAGTTTACTTGACTTTACATCTGCATTAATGAAATTAAAACATTGATGTAATTTTGTTATAGCGTATTATGTAAATTTTAGAATTGAAAATTCGAAGTATCTAGAAGTAGGTGATATTTTTTATGTCACCGTCGGCCATGGAGCTGGTGGGTCGCCTTTACATATAGATTGCCGACTTCAAATTAGAAAGGGATTAAGAAAGGATTGACGAGAGGAATAAAGGAAAGGACTGGGAAGGGTAAGGAGAGGGATACGTTCCTCCGGCTCCCCCACTCACCGAATGAAACACAGCAGTATACTATTTCACGCCGGTCTTCTGTGGGGGTATGGTACTTCACCGGTGCGAGCTGGCCCAATTCGTGCCGAAGTGTGCTCGACTACCACATACGATTTTATTCAATTAGATACCCAGTAGAATTTTGAAAGAAATAAATAAAGAAACATTTAATACATAAAATCAAATAATTGAAAGACATAATTATACAACAAATAAAACAAGCAAAAGTGAAGAGAATTAGATTTACAATAAACAAACAGATAAATAGCCTACGTGTATGTAAGTGGAATTATATAGCATTTTCTTGTGTTTGGTTTTACGCGAGTATTATACATTTAGAAATTAAAAACTTTTTAACGGATTTTAAACGCGATTTATTCATTATATTATTATATACGGGGAGTCTCCCCGTGACCACGCTCGCTGTAAAGTGTTCGAAACGTCGGGTTAATAATATAATGAATAAATCGCGTTTAAAATCCGTTAAAAAGTTTTTAATTTCTAAATGGAAATATATATTTTGTGTAACGTGTGATAAGTGACTCTTCAGCCCAGAAACATTTACTCACAATTAAAGGATACCATCATCAGCTCATATATGTTCCCACTGCTGGGACACAGGCCTCCTATGAGGGTTCAGACCATAATCCAGCACGCTGGCCAAGTGCGGGTTGGCAGATGTCACATGTCGTCGAACTTTTGATTCTCGGACATGCCGGTTTCCTCACGATGTTTTCCTTCACCGTTTTAAGCAGTGGTGATGTTATCCACATGAGCAGATTATTCCCTGCTCGCTTGCCCAGTCTCGAACCCCGACTCATCGATTTACTGCTTAACCACTGCTTGCATATTAAAGGATATAATAAAACTTAATTATTGTGAACGAAAATAAATTTAGGTATGTATTTACCCACGAACTAAGATGAAGTAGCCCTTCAGGCTGGCATCGACAATCACCACAAAAAAAGCTCACATGGTGGGACCATAAGAACTTGATTGGAATATTACTTGTTACTATATTAATAAATAAATAAATAAATAAAACACTTTCCGTCATGTTGCGGGTGTCCACATATAATAATAATAATTAACTCTTTATTGTATACAAAGAATGCCATACAAAAGAAACACAACAAAATTATTATACATAAAACTTATACCTATTCTTCATATTTAGATACCTAACTATACCTAGATTACAAACCCACTAGCTTTCCGTCCGCGGCTTCACACGCATTGTGACAGGAAATTATAGGAACAGAGATGTTTTTCCTAATTTAAAAATAGCCTTTGTCATAATGTCACTCTCACCTATCTTCAGCCACAATAATCATAAAATCGCTCCGTTACGACATGATAGAAAGACAAATAAGCCAACGCCTAAGATGTCTAAGAATAATCTGACTGGCTGACTGGTTGTTTTTTACATTAGTTTTGTTAACAAATTCGAGTCATAATGATGCCTAAGATGTCTAAAAATAAATAATAGTTAAAAAAAACTAAAGAACACGCTTTAACAAAATTCATATTTTGCAAATTGAAAACTGGAATAATTTTATCAAATTAGTGTATTGTCATCGGTCCTCAATAAATCTACAAAGTTTTAACGAAATCTGGCCGTTAAAAGTGGGTCAAAATCGCGCCCAAAGAAGTCGGTTACAAACAAACATACAAACATACAGGTGAAGCTAATAAAAAGCGTGTAATAATCTGACTGGTTGTTTTTTACAATAGTTTTGTTAACAAAATCGAGTCATAATGATTCTGGTAATTCATTTGGTCAAAGAAATGGCCGCAATCAATTTGGAGGGGACGTGGGGACAAATTGCTCGCTAATGGCGGTTTGGCGGGGAACAGCGTTTGTGCGAACCAGTGGAATGGCTTATTATACTGTCTTTCTTAATATAGTTATAATTATAATATCTAATATATAAAATTCCCGTGTCACAGTTATCGTTGCCATACTCCTCCGAAACGGTTTGACCGATTTTGATGAAATGTTTTGTGCTTGTCCGGTATTTATGAGAATCGGCCAACATCTATTTTTCATCCCCCTAAATGATCAGAGTGATGACCGCCTCCTTGGTACAGTGGTTAACGCGTGAGCGTAGAACCGAGGGGTCCTGGGTTCAATTCCCGATGGGGACGCACAAACAAAAAATGTCTCGGTCTGGCAGGACACAGAAGGCTGATCACCTACTTGTCCCTAAAGAAAATCGATCAGTGAAACGGATGTACATCATCTGCCCCATACCCCACTAGGGGACACGGGACTTCACTTTTAAATGATCAGAGTAAGGCAGAACAGCGTTTGCCGGGTGCAGCTAGTTATACTATCTTTCAATATACTTTATAGCTACTAGAAACTATACTATCACACAATCTATGGATGTTTATGGAACACTTTACGAAAAACTATGATATTCAGATGTGGGCTTCGACATAGCAAATTTATACATTTAGAAATTAAAGACTTTTAAACGGATTTTAAACGCGATTTATTCATTACTTAATAACCCGACGTTTCGAACACTTTACAGCGAGCGTGGTCACGGGGAGACTGTGAGTCTAAATGTATAATACTCGCGTAAAATCAAACACAAGAAAATACAATAAAATAATAAATTCATGTTTATCCAATAGGATAGACATCAATAAAATTGCATAATAATCCATTTAAAAAATGAGCTTATCAATTTCGATGGTAACCTTCTAGAACACTGCTAAAGCTACACTTTGCTAATTAACTCTCTATAAATTGAATTATTTTATGTAATTGTAATAATTACTAGCTGCACCCCGCGGTTTCACCCGCGTAAGTCCGTATCCCGTAGGCATATCGGGATAAAAAGTTGCCTATATGTTATTCCAGTCGTCCAGCTGTCTACGTACCAAATTTCATTGCAATCGGTTCAGTAGTTTTTGCGTGAAAGAGCAACAAACACATACACATCTTTACAAACTTTCGCATTTATAACATTAGTAGGAAAAAGTAGGATAGGATTATATTAATTTTTTCAGAAAGAAAAATACCTAAAACCGTGATATTATATCCAACATTAGACCCAGTTGTTCCATATAAAGCTAATCAATCAAACGAAAATAGCAAATTGAAAATAACAGTAAATATTTGTGAAACTGTTTGTTTTAGTTAGGGACCAAGTAAACGGAGCACAAGACGATAAACTTGTTCAAAGTGCTGACACTGGCAAAACATTCTGATCACCACCAATTACCAGTGTACACTCCACAAAATTTCACCTTCTGTCTCACTCTATCTTAGCTATAAAAGTTAGTACTATCTCACTCACACGGTTCTTGAAACGGACCTTAATCATTGTTGTTTCACATTTAGAAGGACTTAAAGGAAATTCTCCGTATACTAAATTGTTCTTTTTCGTAAATGCATTAAAGCACAATTTCCTGTATAGTTATTTCACAAAATGTAGCAGCGAAACGATACTAGAAAATAGACGTGGACTCAAAGAAAATAAGGTTTATTTTTACGGTTTCCATTTTCTAGTTACAATCTTGTATCATAGAATGCAGCTGTAATAAAGCGATACTATGACGATTGTAATAAAGCTTATGTTCGCCCGACAAACGTTGGAGCATTAATAAAATAAAATTACACTCCGTCTACACCCCGTATGTGGGCGTGTCTACATCGATAGCTGCGAGTACTGAGTACATCACTACGATGTCGCGGTGATCGCACGCGTCCCGCGTTCCACGTTCAAATTATATTTTTTTACGCGCGTGTGCCAGCCAGTGACAATAAAAAAGAACATATAAAACCATAGACAATTAAAAAGTGAGTGCAATGGATTCCGAAATGGATACGCAGACGAAACGCAAACAGCCAAAGCCGTTTTCTATAGAATCTCTGATAGGCACAGATAGAAAATCGCCGGAAATCGACATAGAGAATAATATATCGGATGTTTCGAGGAATTCGGATGATGATAGTGAGAGAACTGATTTAAATCGGATGCGGTATTATTTGAATGGGCCGTTACTGCAGCAAAATGCCGTGAATTTTCCGTTTTTGCTCGGTTATCCCGAGCCGTGGTTGAGAATGTTTGGAGGGCAGATAGAGAGGGAAAATAAAGAAGATGAGAAGAGAGATAGTCCAGTTAGTGTCGGGAGTGAGGAAAGTGACGGTGGAGATGATAATACACAAGGTAGGTATCTAAATAAGCATTGAATCTGACTATCCTACTAATCCTACTAATATAATAAATTGCGAAAGTTTGTAAGGATGTATGTGTGTGTTTGTTGCTCTATGACGTAAAAACTACTGAATCGATTGCAATGAAATTTGGCACGTGTCTAGCTGGACAACTGGAATAACATACAGGCAACTTTTTATCCCGATATTCCTACGGGATACGGACTTACGCAGGTGAAACCGAGCCGCAGATAGTATTGTTTATAATCTTTTAATTAAGTATTATAATTGTATAATCAAACGAACTTACGTAAATCGACGTTCTATTGGAATTATGCGACTGTCTTGGTCCAAGAAGATGTATCTCCCACCCACCCACACCTACATTAAGGCAGTATGTATGTCCACAAATTATAAGTTGATAGAATAAGTAGTGTTTATCAATTTATAGTGCCCTTAAAAGAACTATTATCACCATTATACCGACCAGGAATGCATAGTATACCATTTACACTGAACATTGTCTGGTGGGGATGCATAATATATTTTTTACATAAGACATTGGCGCAGTCCCACTGTTGGGTAAAGCCATTAACAATGAGAAGAAGAAGACACTGCTGACAGCAGGGTTAACAGAAATATCGGACAGAAGTATTTTAAAGTCGCAGCACACACGCGTGTATCACATCTACGTAATTAGTTCTCTGTACATTTTAAGTTATGTTCTGTCTCTTGTAATTATGTGATTCATGGTGTACTAGCTGCGCCCCGCGGTTTCACCCGCGAAAGCCCGTATCCCGTTGGAATATCGGGATAAAAATTTGCCTATAAGTTTTTCCAGTTGTCCAGCTGTCTATGTACCAAATTTCATTGTTATCGGTTCAGTAGTTTTTGCGTGAAAGAGTTACAAACACACACACATCCTTACAAACTTTCGCATTTATAATATAAGTAGGATAGGATAGTAGGGGTAGGATTAGTTAGTCACCGACTTGCTTAGGGCAGGGGCGGTATCAGTCTAGATTCTAAAATGTGATATTTCTACGGGATATGGACTTACCCGGCTGAAACCGCGGGGCGCAGCTAGTAAGTATAATGATAACTATCCTACAGCATACTTGCTAGTTAGTGACTAATAAAACTAGCTTCCCTTCGCCCGCCTCCATATTGTTTTTTACCTTTTAAACCTTCCCTGGTCTATTCTGAATGCAGCAAAATCATGATAATAAAAATTAGACCAGACATTCTCGAGCTTTAGCGGGACTAACGAACAGAAATTGATTTTTATATATAAGAAGAATAATACGAAAGTTTCTAAGAATGCATCGCGAAATCAGCTGATCAGATCTCTATGAAACTTGGTACTTGAAGATAGATTATAGTCTAAAGAACACTTAGACTCTTACCTGCAAAAGCTTATAATTTTAATATCTTATTGAATGCGTAGGTATGTGATCTCTAAGCGCTATCACCATATAGTATAAAACAAGGTCGCTTTCTTTGCCTTTGCCTGTGTATGCTTAATTCTTTCAAACTACGCAACAGATTTTGATGGGGTTTTTCAATACATAGTGATTCAGGAGGATTATATGTATAATAACATCTATTAAACTACTCCGTATTAAACGCGTGCGAAGCCGCGGGCAAAAGCTCGTAGGCTATGTGTATACCACGAGCGAAACCGGGACCAACCGCTAGTTAGAATATGTATAGGAGAATGTACCGATTCTATATAAATTCGTCGTTATCGTTTCTCCGATAATATTCAAGAAATAAACCAAAAGGATGTTACTAATATCATAAACTAACGGTCCGCCCCGGCTTCGCCCTTGGTACATATATAGCTTATCATCATCATCATTAGCCCATAAACATTCCCACTGCTGGGACGCAGGCCTCCTATGAGGGTTTAGGCCATAATCCACCACGCGGGCCAAGTGCGGGTTGGCAGATGTCACATGTCGTCGAATTCTTGATTCTTGGACATGCCGGTTTCCTCACGATGTTTTCCTTCACCGTTTTAAGCACTGGTGATGTTATCCACATGTGCAGATAAATTGAAAAATCAATTTATTTTCTGCACGCTCACCCGGCCTCGAACCCCGACTTATCGATTTTTGAAGTCCGAGTTTCTCACCACTGAGCCACCACTGCTTTTTATATATAGCTTATAGCCTTCCTCAATAAATGAGCTATATAGCACTGAAAGAATTTTTCAAATCGGACCAGTAGTTCCTGAGATTAGTGCGTTCAAACAAACTCTTAAGCTTTATAATATTAGCATAGATTCGAAAGTGTTTCTTTTGCATGCGTTATATGGGCTTAATTCTATTCTATTAATCTCCTAAATTTTTATTAAAATAATTCCAACTGGCTCCGAAAGATGCATCTCATATAAATTCAATTTCAACGTTTTAATACAAACGAATGTAATTCCGTGACGTCATTGATAATTGGGTACCAATTTCTAATTTGCTTATTGTATGCCTAATTCAAGACCATACATTGAATCAAGTATACTGGATAGATTCGCCTGTGGTACATGTATAGCATACTAGCTGCGCCCCGCGGTTTCACCCGCGTAAGTCCGTATCCCGTAGGAATATCGAGATAAAAAGTAGCCTACATGACATTACAACTTTATAGCAGACGTATATAGACTAGACTTTATAAGTCTTCTTATTACTACTAATATTTTTAAATGTGAAAGTAGATATGTTTGTCTATTTTTCATGCCTATACCTCTGAACTGATTTGAGGAAATAGATCGAGACATCAGTTTTCAGAAACCTCACGGGGAGGGGGAGGGGAGCGTGAAACATCCGTCTGTCAATGTTTCCCTTCGACTAGACGAGTCAAGCCAAGGGCGGGCAGCTAGCTATCTCTTAACAGAAATATCTTGCGATGTAAAAGAAAGCCAAACAAACACACATTCGCATTTAGTATATCAATTAGGATAAGGATGATGACGGAGAATTGTTTTTCATCAATCATCATCAGCCAATCAACATTGCTTCAGTAGGGCTACATGCTTCCCATGAAGACTTAGACCATAAGTACACGCAAGCAATAAGAATTTGAAGCATTCATAAAGCTTTGGTTCCTAGACAAGTCGGTTTCATCACCATGTTATGTTTCACCTAAGTATATTGTGCAGATATATTGAAAAAATAACTTACACCTTAAAATATATTAAATGACAGAAAAAATCTGATCTCTAAACGGGAGTAGTGCCCGCGTATTTTTGGCGAACCCTAACAACGCCTCTCGGCTGTACATTTCTTATTCATAAAGCATTTGAATACAATAAAAATTTAAACCTAATAAGTTCTTTCACGTTTCGTTTGACTCGACCACGACTTGTATATTTGTAACTAACTGAAATAAATCAAACATCCGTGGTCCTACTATATCCTTCCTACTAATATTATAAATGCGAAATACTAAATAGTAGGATTATTTTAAATAGTTATTTATACTTCTCAACCGGCTTCAGAAAAAGAAGTAGCAGTAGCAGAAGAACCGCGGGGCGCAGCTGGTCCTACTTCCTACTAATATTATAAATGGGAAAGTTTGTAAGGACGTGTGTGTGTTTGTTGCTCCTTCACGCAAAAACTCCTAAACTGATTGCAATGAAATTTGATATGTAGACATTTGGACAACTGGAATAACATATAGGCTTTTTATCCCGATATTTCAACGGGATAAGAACTTATGCCGGTGAAACCGCGGGGCGCAGCAAGAAATTATAAAAACACGTTATCGAGACATTAATGCCACCCTAAGAGTGAAGATTATACGCTAAGTAATCCCAATATCTTTCACACCCGTAAGTATAACGGACAATACTTCTAAACAGATCAATACAATTTGGAAATATCGTAAATCCACAATTAGGCATGCCTTGTTGAAATTAACGCATGTCGTCACGGCACTAGAAACGCATCTGTGCCATGAAATCGCCGCGTGAATAGCGGGCAGCCATTTTCGAACGTTTTGCCCGATTTCGGCGGCAACTTGACATGGTGACAGCTGTCAATTTTTAATTGTAAAGGGCAAAGGGCGCGAACGATTGGCAAAATATAATAAAGCGGGAATTTGTTTTGTGCCGCGTAAGTGGCTGTCTTTAATTTCTGCGTTTAAGAATACTAATATAATAAAAATATGATTAACATTAATTACGTTTTTAAATTAATTATTAGTGTCTTTAAAAAAACTTAAAACTCAACCATTTAAAAAAAAATGTTAATATTTTAGTACGGTTATTAGTTAACACTCACTGTAATGGTAAACTGTTTTCTAAGTAAATCGTATTTTTTAAATTACATTTTACAAAAAGTTGTACATAAAGGTCATTGACGTTCCTATTCACAGTTGAATTGCATTGTACATGTGAACGTGCAAAGCAGAGCAGCACTTTCTATACCATTGCCGATGATAAATAAAAAAAATCTTTAAAAAGTTCGATAGACGACTGTAATTTTTGTAAAAAAAAAGGCGGTAAATTTGAATTTATTGCATTC
The DNA here is from genome assembly GCF_012273895.1 of Zerene cesonia. Classification (NCBI taxonomy): domain Eukaryota; kingdom Metazoa; phylum Arthropoda; class Insecta; order Lepidoptera; family Pieridae; genus Zerene; species Zerene cesonia. The sequence goes on along the minus strand of NC_052125.1, from coordinate 1,927,603 downwards.
AAATTCCATATTCAAATGCCAATCACGTACCGACTCGGTTTAAATATCTCACATTGCTGCAGAATTGTGAATATTAAATGGACGCCATGTTTGTTGTCAATAAAGTTTTATCGCTGGCTTTAATAAGCTCTTATTATACAGCAAACAAGAATAAATACAAATTAGCTGGAGGCAGCTTGGAATTACTTTCAGAAAATTCCGAATTATTTTCAGAAATATGAATGGCGATTTACTTAAAATCAATTGATTGTTATATTATAAACTAGCGGTCCGCCCCGGTTTCGACCGTGTTACATATATAGCCTAAAGCCTTCCTCAATAAATGGGCTATCTAACACTGAAAGAATTTTTCAAATCGGACCAGTAGTT